>NC_066836.1:2493625-2674908 GCF_001640805.2 Lates calcarifer | reverse complement strand
ATTTATTGATTGTTCTTGATGCCTTACTGTACTGTGACATCTTTTTTCACTTTTTTGATGCCTTTACTATGACATTTTTTCATTTTTTTGACCCCTTCCTATACTATACATTTTTTTTCATTTTTTTGACGCCTTCCTATACGATGACTTTTTTTCACTTATTTAATGACTTAATATAC
Source organism: Lates calcarifer (assembly GCF_001640805.2). Lineage (NCBI taxonomy): Eukaryota > Metazoa > Chordata > Actinopteri > Centropomidae > Lates > Lates calcarifer. The sequence continues at coordinate 2,674,729 of NC_066836.1, read as the reverse complement.
TATTAATTTTTTTTCACTTTGTCAACACTTTACTATAAAAATTTTCTCACTTTTTCGATGCCTAAACTATACTATATACTATGACTTTTTTTGTTGCCTTACCATACATTTTCATGACATCCCTACTTTCATTTTGAATTAGTATTTCCTCTGCATTGGTTTTATATTACTGATAACGTTTAGTGTTACCTCTAATATGGTATCAAAGAACATCTTCAGTATAAGAAGACTGTGATCGTGGACTACGTCTCTGTGATCAAAGACAGCATCTCTGAGATTATGGACAAAGTCTCTCTGATCGCAACAAAGAGACAATGCTGTCAAATCTGTCTGATTGTGGGCAATGTGTTCCTCATCCTCAACAATGTCTCTCCGATCATGGACCATGTCTCTGCAATCGTGGACGACATTGTGGACCAAATGGTGACACCTGGAGGAAATCAAAGAGAAACATATAAAGGAAAACGATCAATACACTACTACCTATTCCTCATCAACAGTTTAACCATGAAAACACAGATAAATATTCAGGAGTACAGTTGAACCACATTATCTAAGAAAATTTTTTTACACCTTACTATACTGTGCTCTGTGTTGGACAGTTAATGCAAAGCTGTTGGTGAATTACCTGGAGGCCTCTGTCCTGGTGTCATAGAACTTCTTAGTACATTATGACTTTTTTGACAGTTTTTGATGTCTTAATACTGTGAATTATTTCATACTACTTCTGGTGTTACTAATTACTTTTACGTTACTTCTATTAATACAGGTTACTTATTCATTATTTTTATATTGCAGATTACTTCTATTGTTACATTTTTCTGATAAACTGAATACTGAACATAAACAGTTTAATGTCAGTGCTGTGTGTTGGACAGTTGATGTAAATCTGTTGGTGAATTACCTGGAGGCCTCTGTCCTGGTCTCACAGAACTTCTTCATTGTACAAAGACTCTCTGTGATCGTGGACTACGTCTCTGTAATCGCGGACAATGTCTCTGAGATTATAGACAAAGTCTCTGCAAATCATTGACAATGTGTCTGTGATCGTGGACGATGTCTCTAAGATGATAGACTGTTTCTCTGTGACCATTAACAATGCCAGCTGATCGCGGTCATGCCGTCGAATCGAGGAACCACAGTGTCACTACCGATTCTTGTACAGAGCTCTGCGAAGCAGCGACAATGTCTCTGATCATGGACAACGTCTCTTTCATCTTTGACAAGGTCTCTGCGATCACAGACAACGTCTCTGATCGTGGACGATGTCTCCCTCATCCTCAACAATGTCTCTCCGATCATGGACCATGTCTCTGTGATCGTGGACGTCTCTGAGATCGTGGACTACGTCTCTCTGATCGCGGACAATGTCTCTGAGATTATGGACAAAGTCTCTGCGATCATTGACAATGTCTCTGAACGCCAGCAATGCCGACTAATCGGGGACCGAGTCACCACGAGTCATGGACAATGTCTCCGATCATGGACGATGTCTCCCTCATCCTCAACAATGTCTCTCCGATCATGGACCATGTCTTTGCGATTGTGGACGAAATGGTGAAACCTGGAGGAAATCAAAGAGAAACATACAAAGGAAAATGATCAATTACTTTTATGATTACACTTTTCTGATATATTCAATACTGAACATAAACAGTTTAATGTCAGTGCTCTGTGTTGGACAGTTGATGTAAATCTGTTGGTGAATTACCTGGAGGCCTCTGTCCTTGTCTCACAGAACTTCTTCATTGTACAAAGACTCTCTGAGATCGTGGACTACGTCTCTGTGATCGCGGACAATGTCTCTGAGATTATGGACAAAGTCTCTGCGATCATCGACAATGTCTCTGAACGCCAGCAATGCCGACTAATCGGGGACCGAGTCACCACGAGTCATGGACAATGTCTCCGATCGTGGACGATGTCTCCCTCATCCTCAACAATGTCTCTCCGATCATGGACCATGTCTCTGCAATCATGGACGATGTCATGGACAAAGTGGTGACACCTGGAGGAAATCAAAGAGAAACATACAAAGGGAAATGATTAATACACTACTACCTATTCCTCATCAACAGTTTAACCATGAAAACACAGAGAAATATTCAACATTACAGCTGAACCAGAGCATTTAACAAAACATGTTTATACCTTATCCTACTAAGACATTGTCTTTCCTTACTATACTATCATATTTACACAACATTTTTGATACTTCACTATACCACTCAACCAGTTGAGGCAGATGGCTGCCCACCCTGAGTCTGGTTCTGTTCAAGGTTTCTGCCCCTTAAAGAAAGTTTTTTCTTGCCACTGTCGCCTGGTGCTGAGTACGGTCTAGACACCATACTATACTATGACGTTTTTAATGTCTTACTACATTATGACTTTTTTGACAGTTTTTGATGTCTTAATACTGTGAATTATTTCATACTACTTCTAGTGTTACTAATTACTTTTACGTTACTTCTATTAATACAGGTTACTTATTCATTATTTTTATATTGCAGATTACTTCTATTGTTACATTTTTCTGATATACTGACTACTGAACATAAACAGTTTAATGTCAGTGCTCTGTGTTGGACAGTTGATGTAAATCTGTTGGTGAATTACCTGGAGGCCTCTGTCCTGGTCTCACAGAGCTTCTTCATTGTACAAAGACTCTCTGTGATCGTGGACTACGTCTCTGTAATCGCGGACAATGTCTCTGAGATTATAGACAAAGTCTCTGCAAATCATTGACAATGTGTCTGTGATCGTGGACCAAGTCTCTGATGATAGACTGTTTCTCTGTGACCATTAACAATGCCAGCTGATCGCGGTCATGCCGTCGAATCGAGGAACCACAGTGTCACTACCGATTCTTGTACAGAGCTCTGCGAAGCAGCGACAATGTCTCTGATCATGGACAACGTCTCTTTCATCTTTGACAAGGTCTCTGCGATCACAGACAACGTCTCTGATCGTGGACGATGTCTCCCTCATCCTCAACAATGTCTCTCCGATCATGGACCATGTCTCTGTGATCGTGGACGTCTCTGAGATCGTGGACTACGTCTCTCTGATCGCGGACAATGTCTCTGAGATTATGGACAAAGTCTCTGCGATCATTGACAATGTCTCTGAACGCCAGCAATGCCGACTAATCGGGGACCGAGTCACCACGAGTCATGGACAATGTCTCCGATCATGGACGATGTCTCCCTCATCCTCAACAATGTCTCTCCGATCATGGACCATGTCTTTGCGATTGTGGACGAAATGGTGAAACCTGGAGGAAATCAAAGAGAAACATACAAAGGAAAATGATCAATTACTTTTATGATTACACTTTTCTGATATATTCAATACTGAACATAAACAGTTTAATGTCAGTGCTCTGTGTTGGACAGTTGATGTAAATCTGTTGGTGAATTACCTGGAGGCCTCTGTCCTTGTCTCACAGAACTTCTTCATTGTACAAAGACTCTCTGAGATCGTGGACTACGTCTCTGTGATCGCGGACAATGTCTCTGAGATTATGGACAAAGTCTCTGCGATCATCGACAATGTCTCTGAACGCCAGCAATGCCGACTAATCGGGGACCGAGTCACCACGAGTCATGGACAATGTCTCCGATCGTGGACGATGTCTCCCTCATCCTCAACAATGTCTCTCCGATCATGGACCATGTCTCTGCAATCATGGACGATGTCATGGACAAAGTGGTGACACCTGGAGGAAATCAAAGAGAAACATACAAAGGGAAATGATTAATACACTACTACCTATTCCTCATCAACAGTTTAACCATGAAAACACAGAGAAATATTCAACATTACAGCTGAACCAGAGCATTTAACAAAACATGTTTATACCTTATCCTACTAAGACATTGTCTTTCCTTACTATACTATCATATTTACACAACATTTTTGATACTTCACTATACCACTCAACCAGTTGAGGCAGATGGCTGCCCACCCTGAGTCTGGTTCTGTTCAAGGTTTCTGCCCCTTAAAGAAAGTTTTTTCTTGCCACTGTCGCCTGGTGCTGAGTACGGTCTAGACACCATACTATACTATGACGTTTTTAATGTCTTACTACATTATGACTTTTTTGACAGTTTTTGATGTCTTAATACTGTGAATTATTTCATACTACTTCTAGTGTTACTAATTACTTTTACGTTACTTCTATTAATACAGGTTACTTATTCATTATTTTTATATTGCAGATTACTTCTATTGTTACATTTTTCTGATATACTGACTACTGAACATAAACAGTTTAATGTCAGTGCTCTGTGTTGGACAGTTGATGTAAATCTGTTGGTGAATTACCTGGAGGCCTCTGTCCTGGTCTCACAGAGCTTCTTCATTGTACAAAGACTCTCTGTGATCGTGGACTACGTCTCTGTAATCGCGGACAATGTCTCTGAGATTATAGACAAAGTCTCTGCAAATCATTGACAATGTGTCTGTGATCGTGGACCAAGTCTCTGATGATAGACTGTTTCTCTGTGACCATTAACAATGCCAGCTGATCGCGGTCATGCCGTCGAATCGAGGAACCACAGTGTCACTACCGATTCTTGTACAGAGCTCTGCGAAGCAGCGACAATGTCTCTGATCATGGACAACGTCTCTTTCATCTTTGACAAGGTCTCTGCGATCACAGACAACGTCTCTGATCGTGGACGATGTCTCCCTCATCCTCAACAATGTCTCTCCGATCATGGACCATGTCTCTGTGATCGTGGACGTCTCTGAGATCGTGGACTACGTCTCTCTGATCGCGGACAATGTCTCTGAGATTATGGACAAAGTCTCTGCGATCATTGACAATGTCTCTGAACGCCAGCAATGCCGACTAATCGGGGACCGAGTCACCACGAGTCATGGACAATGTCTCCGATCATGGACGATGTCTCCCTCATCCTCAACAATGTCTCTCCGATCATGGACCATGTCTTTGCGATTGTGGACGAAATGGTGAAACCTGGAGGAAATCAAAGAGAAACATACAAAGGAAAATGATCAATTACTTTTATGATTACACTTTTCTGATATATTCAATACTGAACATAAACAGTTTAATGTCAGTGCTCTGTGTTGGACAGTTGATGTAAATCTGTTGGTGAATTACCTGGAGGCCTCTGTCCTTGTCTCACAGAACTTCTTCATTGTACAAAGACTCTCTGAGATCGTGGACTACGTCTCTGTGATCGCGGACAATGTCTCTGAGATTATGGACAAAGTCTCTGCGATCATCGACAATGTCTCTGAACGCCAGCAATGCCGACTAATCGGGGACCGAGTCACCACGAGTCATGGACAATGTCTCCGATCGTGGACGATGTCTCCCTCATCCTCAACAATGTCTCTCCGATCATGGACCATGTCTCTGCAATCATGGACGATGTCATGGACAAAGTGGTGACACCTGGAGGAAATCAAAGAGAAACATACAAAGGGAAATGATTAATACACTACTACCTATTCCTCATCAACAGTTTAACCATGAAAACACAGAGAAATATTCAACATTACAGCTGAACCAGAGCATTTAACAAAACATGTTTATACCTTATCCTACTAAGACATTGTCTTTCCTTACTATACTATCATATTTACACAACATTTTTGATACTTCACTATACCACTCAACCAGTTGAGGCAGATGGCTGCCCACCCTGAGTCTGGTTCTGTTCAAGGTTTCTGCCCCTTAAAGAAAGTTTTTTCTTGCCACTGTCGCCTGGTGCTGAGTACGGTCTAGACACCATACTATACTATGACGTTTTTAATGTCTTACTACATTATGACTTTTTTGACAGTTTTTGATGTCTTAATACTGTGAATTATTTCATACTACTTCTAGTGTTACTAATTACTTTTACGTTACTTCTATTAATACAGGTTACTTATTCATTATTTTTATATTGCAGATTACTTCTATTGTTACATTTTTCTGATATACTGACTACTGAACATAAACAGTTTAATGTCAGTGCTCTGTGTTGGACAGTTGATGTAAATCTGTTGGTGAATTACCTGGAGGCCTCTGTCCTGGTCTCACAGAGCTTCTTCATTGTACAAAGACTCTCTGTGATCGTGGACTACGTCTCTGTAATCGCGGACAATGTCTCTGAGATTATAGACAAAGTCTCTGCAAATCATTGACAATGTGTCTGTGATCGTGGACCAAGTCTCTGATGATAGACTGTTTCTCTGTGACCATTAACAATGCCAGCTGATCGCGGTCATGCCGTCGAATCGAGGAACCACAGTGTCACTACCGATTCTTGTACAGAGCTCTGCGAAGCAGCGACAATGTCTCTGATCATGGACAACGTCTCTTTCATCTTTGACAAGGTCTCTGCGATCACAGACAACGTCTCTGATCGTGGACGATGTCTCCCTCATCCTCAACAATGTCTCTCCGATCATGGACCATGTCTCTGTGATCGTGGACGTCTCTGAGATCGTGGACTACGTCTCTCTGATCGCGGACAATGTCTCTGAGATTATGGACAAAGTCTCTGCGATCATTGACAATGTCTCTGAACGCCAGCAATGCCGACTAATCGGGGACCGAGTCACCACGAGTCATGGACAATGTCTCCGATCGTGGACGATGTCTCCCTCATCCTCAACAATGTCTCTCCGATCATGGACCATGTCTTTGCGATTGTGGACGAAGTGGTGACACCTGGAGGAAATCAAAGAGAAACATACAAAGGAAAATGATCAATTACTTTTATGATTACACTTTTCCGATATATTCAATACTGAACATAAACAGTTTAATGTCAGTGCTGTGTGTTGGACAGTTGATGTAAATCTGTTGGTGAATTACCTGGAGGCCTCCGTCCTGGTCTCACAGAACTTCTTCATTGTACAAAGACTCTCTGTGATCGTGGACTACGTCTCTGTAATCGCGGACAATGTCTCTGAGATTATAGACAAAGTCTCTGCGATCATTGACAATGTGTCTGTGATCGTGGACGATGTCTCTAAGATGATAGACTGTTTCTCTGTGACCATTAACAATGCCAGCTGATCGCGGTCATGCCGTCGAATCGAGGAACCACAGTGTCACTACCGATTCTTGTACAGAGCTCTGCGAAGCAGCGACAATGTCTCTGATCATGGACAACGTCTCTTTCATCTTTGACAAGGTCTCTGCGATCCCAGACAACGTCTCTGATCGTGGACGATGTCTCCCTCATCCTCAACAATGTCTCTCCGATCATGGACCATGTCTCTGTGATCGTGGACGTCTCTGAGATCGTGGACTACGTCTCTCTGATCGCGGACAATGTCTCTGAGATTATGGACAAAGTCTCTGCGATCATCGACAATGTCTCTGAACGCCAGCAATGCCGACTTATCGGGGACCGAGTCACCACGAGTCATGGACAATGTCTCCGATCGTGGACGATGTCTCCCTCATCCTCAACAATGTCTCTCCGATCATGGACCATGTCTCTGCAATCATGGACGATGTCATGGACAAAGTGGTGACACCTGGAGGAAATCAAAGAGAAACATACAAAGGGAAATGATTAATACACTACTACCTATTCCTCATCAACAGTTTAACCATGAAAACACAGAGAAATATTCAACATTACAGCTGAACCAGAGCATTTAACAAAACATGTTTATACCTTATCCTACTAAGACATTGTCTTTCCTTACTATACTATCATATTTACACAACATTTTTGATACTTCACTATACCACTCAACCAGTTGAGGCAGATGGCTGCCCACCCTGAGTCTGGTTCTGTTCAAGGTTTCTGCCCCTTAAAGAAAGTTTTTTCTTGCCACTGTCGCCTGGTGCTGAGTACGGTCTAGACACCATACTATACTATGACGTTTTTAATGTCTTACTACATTATGACTTTTTTGACAGTTTTTGATGTCTTAATACTGTGAATTATTTCATACTACTTCTAGTGTTACTAATTACTTTTACGTTACTTCTATTAATACAGGTTACTTATTCATTATTTTTATATTGCAGATTACTTCTATTGTTACATTTTTCTGATATACTGACTACTGAACATAAACAGTTTAATGTCAGTGCTGTGTGTTGGACAGTTGATGTAAATCTGTTGGTGAATTACCTGGAGGCCTCCGTCCTGGTCTCACAGAACTTCTTCATTGTACAAAGACTCTCTGTGATCGTGGACTACGTCTCTGTAATCGCGGACAATGTCTCTGAGATTATAGACAAAGTCTCTGCGATCATTGACAATGTGTCTGTGATCGTGGACGATGTCTCTAAGATGATAGACTGTTTCTCTGTGACCATTAACAATGCCAGCTGATCGCGGTCATGCCGTCGAATCGAGGAACCACAGTGTCACTACCGATTCTTGTACAGAGCTCTGCGAAGCAGCGACAATGTCTCTGATCATGGACAACGTCTCTTTCATCTTTGACAAGGTCTCTGCGATCCCAGACAACGTCTCTGATCGTGGACGATGTCTCCCTCATCCTCAACAATGTCTCTCCGATCATGGACCATGTCTCTGTGATCGTGGACGTCTCTGAGATCGTGGACTACGTCTCTCTGATCGCGGACAATGTCTCTGAGATTATGGACAAAGTCTCTGCGATCATCGACAATGTCTCTGAACGCCGGCAATGCCGACTAATCGGGGACCGAGTCACCACGAGTCATGGACAATGTCTCCGATCGTGGACGATGTCTCCCTCATCCTCAACAATGTCTCTCCGATCATGGACCATGTCTTTGCGATTGTGGACGAAGTGGTGACACCTGGAGGAAATCAAACAGGAACATACAAAGGAAAATGATCAATTACTTTTATGATTACACTTTTCCGATATATTCAATACTGAACATAAACAGTTTAATGTCAGTGCTCTGTGTTGGACAGTTGATGTAAATCTGTTGGTGAATTACCTGGAGGCCTCTGTCCTTGTCTCACAGAACTTCTTCATTGTACAAAGACTCTCTGAGATCGTGGACTACGTCTCTGTGATCGCGGACAATGTCTCTGAGATTATGGACAAAGTCTCTGCGATCATCGACAATGTCTCTGAACGCCAGCAATGCCGACTAATCGGGGACCGAGTCACCACGAGTCATGGACAATGTCTCCGATCGTGGACGATGTCTCCCTCATCCTCAACAATGTCTCTCCGATCATGGACCATGTCTCTGCAATCATGGACGATGTCATGGACAAAGTGGTGACACCTGGAGGAAATCAAAGAGAAACATACAAAGGGAAATGATTAATACACTACTACCTATTCCTCATCAACAGTTTAACCATGAAAACACAGAGAAATATTCAACATTACAGCTGAACCAGAGCATTTAACAAAACATGTTTATACCTTATCCTACTAAGACATTGTCTTTCCTTACTATACTATCATATTTACACAACATTTTTGATACTTCACTATACCACTCAACCAGTTGAGGCAGATGGCTGCCCACCCTGAGTCTGGTTCTGTTCAAGGTTTCTGCCCCTTAAAGAAAGTTTTTTCTTGCCACTGTCGCCTGGTGCTGAGTACGGTCTAGACACCATACTATACTATGACGTTTTTAATGTCTTACTACATTATGACTTTTTTGACAGTTTTTGATGTCTTAATACTGTGAATTATTTCATACTACTTCTAGTGTTACTAATTACTTTTACGTTACTTCTATTAATACAGGTTACTTATTCATTATTTTTATATTGCAGATTACTTCTATTGTTACATTTTTCTGATATACTGACTACTGAACATAAACAGTTTAATGTCAGTGCTCTGTGTTGGACAGTTGATGTAAATCTGTTGGTGAATTACCTGGAGGCCTCCGTCCTGGTCTCACAGAACTTCTTCATTGTACAAAGACTCTCTGTGATCGTGGACTACGTCTCTGTAATCGCGGACAATGTCTCTGAGATTATAGACAAAGTCTCTGCGATCATTGACAATGTGTCTGTGATCGTGGACGATGTCTCTAAGATGATAGACTGTTTCTCTGTGACCATTAACAATGCCAGCTGATCGCGGTCATGCCGTCGAATCGAGGAACCACAGTGTCACTACCGATTCTTGTACAGAGCTCTGCGAAGCAGCGACAATGTCTCTGATCATGGACAACGTCTCTTTCATCTTTGACAAGGTCTCTGCGATCCCAGACAACGTCTCTGATCGTGGACGATGTCTCCCTCATCCTCAACAATGTCTCTCCGATCATGGACCATGTCTCTGTGATCGTGGACGTCTCTGAGATCGTGGACTACGTCTCTCTGATCGCGGACAATGTCTCTGAGATTATGGACAAAGTCTCTGCGATCATCGACAATGTCTCTGAACGCCGGCAATGCCGACTAATCGGGGACCGAGTCACCACGAGTCATGGACAATGTCTCCGATCGTGGACGATGTCTCCCTCATCCTCAACAATGTCTCTCCGATCATGGACCATGTCTTTGCGATTGTGGACGAAGTGGTGACACCTGGAGGAAATCAAACAGGAACATACAAAGGAAAATGATCAATTACTTTTATGATTACACTTTTCCGATATATTCAATACTGAACATAAACAGTTTAATGTCAGTGCTCTGTGTTGGACAGTTGATGTAAATCTGTTGGTGAATTACCTGGAGGCCTCTGTCCTTGTCTCACAGAACTTCTTCATTGTACAAAGACTCTCTGAGATCGTGGACTACGTCTCTGTGATCGCGGACAATGTCTCTGAGATTATGGACAAAGTCTCTGCGATCATCGACAATGTCTCTGAACGCCAGCAATGCCGACTAATCGGGGACCGAGTCACCACGAGTCATGGACAATGTCTCCGATCGTGGACGATGTCTCCCTCATCCTCAACAATGTCTCTCCGATCATGGACCATGTCTCTGCAATCATGGACGATGTCATGGACAAAGTGGTGACACCTGGAGGAAATCAAAGAGAAACATACAAAGGGAAATGATTAATACACTACTACCTATTCCTCATCAACAGTTTAACCATGAAAACACAGAGAAATATTCAACATTACAGCTGAACCAGAGCATTTAACAAAACATGTTTATACCTTATCCTACTAAGACATTGTCTTTCCTTACTATACTATCATATTTACACAACATTTTTGATACTTCACTATACCACTCAACCAGTTGAGGCAGATGGCTGCCCACCCTGAGTCTGGTTCTGTTCAAGGTTTCTGCCCCTTAAAGAAAGTTTTTTCTTGCCACTGTCGCCTGGTGCTGAGTACGGTCTAGACACCATACTATACTATGACGTTTTTAATGTCTTACTACATTATGACTTTTTTGACAGTTTTTGATGTCTTAATACTGTGAATTATTTCATACTACTTCTAGTGTTACTAATTACTTTTACGTTACTTCTATTAATACAGGTTACTTATTCATTATTTTTATATTGCAGATTACTTCTATTGTTACATTTTTCTGATATACTGACTACTGAACATAAACAGTTTAATGTCAGTGCTCTGTGTTGGACAGTTGATGTAAATCTGTTGGTGAATTACCTGGAGGCCTCCGTCCTGGTCTCACAGAACTTCTTCATTGTACAAAGACTCTCTGTGATCGTGGACTACGTCTCTGTAATCGCGGACAATGTCTCTGAGATTATAGACAAAGTCTCTGCGATCATTGACAATGTGTCTGTGATCGTGGACGATGTCTCTAAGATGATAGACTGTTTCTCTGTGACCATTAACAATGCCAGCTGATCGCGGTCATGCCGTCGAATCGAGGAACCACAGTGTCACTACCGATTCTTGTACAGAGCTCTGCGAAGCAGCGACAATGTCTCTGATCATGGACAACGTCTCTTTCATCTTTGACAAGGTCTCTGCGATCCCAGACAACGTCTCTGATCGTGGACGATGTCTCCCTCATCCTCAACAATGTCTCTCCGATCATGGACCATGTCTCTGTGATCGTGGACGTCTCTGAGATCGTGGACTACGTCTCTCTGATCGCGGACAATGTCTCTGAGATTATGGACAAAGTCTCTGCGATCATCGACAATGTCTCTGAACGCCAGCAATGCCGACTTATCGGGGACCGAGTCACCACGAGTCATGGACAATGTCTCCGATCGTGGACGATGTCTCCCTCATCCTCAACAATGTCTCTCCGATCATGGACCATGTCTCTGCAATCATGGACGATGTCATGGACAAAGTGGTGACACCTGGAGGAAATCAAAGAGAAACATACAAAGGGAAATGATTAATACACTACTACCTATTCCTCATCAACAGTTTAACCATGAAAACACAGAGAAATATTCAACATTACAGCTGAACCAGAGCATTTAACAAAACATGTTTATACCTTATCCTACTAAGACATTGTCTTTCCTTACTATACTATCATATTTACACAACATTTTTGATACTTCACTATACCACTCAACCAGTTGAGGCAGATGGCTGCCCACCCTGAGTCTGGTTCTGTTCAAGGTTTCTGCCCCTTAAAGAAAGTTTTTTCTTGCCACTGTCGCCTGGTGCTGAGTACGGTCTAGACACCATACTATACTATGACGTTTTTAATGTCTTACTACATTATGACTTTTTTGACAGTTTTTGATGTCTTAATACTGTGAATTATTTCATACTACTTCTAGTGTTACTAATTACTTTTACGTTACTTCTATTAATACAGGTTACTTATTCATTATTTTTATATTGCAGATTACTTCTATTGTTACATTTTTCTGATATACTGACTACTGAACATAAACAGTTTAATGTCAGTGCTGTGTGTTGGACAGTTGATGTAAATCTGTTGGTGAATTACCTGGAGGCCTCCGTCCTGGTCTCACAGAACTTCTTCATTGTACAAAGACTCTCTGTGATCGTGGACTACGTCTCTGTAATCGCGGACAATGTCTCTGAGATTATAGACAAAGTCTCTGCGATCATTGACAATGTGTCTGTGATCGTGGACGATGTCTCTAAGATGATAGACTGTTTCTCTGTGACCATTAACAATGCCAGCTGATCGCGGTCATGCCGTCGAATCGAGGAACCACAGTGTCACTACCGATTCTTGTACAGAGCTCTGCGAAGCAGCGACAATGTCTCTGATCATGGACAACGTCTCTTTCATCTTTGACAAGGTCTCTGCGATCCCAGACAACGTCTCTGATCGTGGACGATGGCTCCCTCATCCTCAACAATGTCTCTCCGATCATGGACCATGTCTCTGTGATCGTGGACGTCTCTGAGATCGTGGACTACGTCTCTCTGATCGCGGACAATGTCTCTGAGATTATGGACAAAGTCTCTGCGATCATCGACAATGTCTCTGAACGCCAGCAATGCCGACTTATCGGGGACCGAGTCACCACGAGTCATGGACAATGTCTCCGATCGTGGACGATGTCTCCCTCATCCTCAACAATGTCTCTCCGATCATGGACCATGTCTCTGCAATCATGGACGATGTCATGGACAAAGTGGTGACACCTGGAGGAAATCAAAGAGAAACATACAAAGGGAAATGATTAATACACTACTACCTATTCCTCATCAACAGTTTAACCATGAAAACACAGAGAAATATTCAACATTACAGCTGAACCAGAGCATTTAACAAAACATGTTTATACCTTATCCTACTAAGACATTGTCTTTCCTTACTATACTATCATATTTACACAACATTTTTGATACTTCACTATACCACTCAACCAGTTGAGGCAGATGGCTGCCCACCCTGAGTCTGGTTCTGTTCAAGGTTTCTGCCCCTTAAAGAAAGTTTTTTCTTGCCACTGTCGCCTGGTGCTGAGTACGGTCTAGACACCATACTATACTATGACTTTTTTAATGTCTTACTACATTATGACTTTTTTGACAGTTTTTGATGTCTTAATACTGTGAATTATTTCATACTACTTCTGGTGTTACTAATTACTTTTACGTTACTTCTATTAATACAGGTTACTTATTCATTATTTTTATATTGCAGATTACTTCTATTGTTACATTTTTCTGATATACTGACTACTGAACATAAACAGTTTAATGTCAGTGCTGTGTGTTGGACAGTTGATGTAAATCTGTTGGTGAATTACCTGGAGGCCTCTGTCCTGGTCTCACAGAGCTTCTTCATTGTACAAAGACTCTCTGTGATCGTGGACTACGTCTCTGTAATCGCGGACAATGTCTCTGAGATTATAGACAAAGTCTCTGCAAATCATTGACAATGTGTCTGTGATCGTGGACCAAGTCTCTGATGATAGACTGTTTCTCTGTGACCATTAACAATGCCAGCTGATCGCGGTCATGCCGTCGAATCGAGGAACCACAGTGTCACTACCGATTCTTGTACAGAGCTCTGCGAAGCAGCGACAATGTCTCTGATCATGGACAACGTCTCTTTCATCTTTGACAAGGTCTCTGCGATCACAGACAACGTCTCTGATCGTGGACGATGTCTCCCTCATCCTCAACAATGTCTCTCCGATCATGGACCATGTCTCTGTGATCGTGGACGTCTCTGAGATCGTGGACTACGTCTCTCTGATCGTGGACAATGTCTCTGAGATTATGGACAAAGTCTCTGCGATCATTGACAATGTCTCTGAACGCCAGCAATGCCGACTAATCGGGGACCGAGTCACCACGAGTCATGGACAATGTCTCCGATCATGGACGATGTCTCCCTCATCCTCAACAATGTCTCTCCGATCATGGACCATGTCTTTGCGATTGTGGACGAAGTGGTGACACCTGGAGGAAATCAAAGAGAAACATACAAAGGAAAATGATCAATTACTTTTATGATTACACTTTTCCGATATATTCAATACTGAACATAAACAGTTTAATGTCAGTGCTCTGTGTTGGACAGTTGATGTAAATCTGTTGGTGAATTACCTGGAGGCCTCTGTCCTTGTCTCACAGAACTTCTTCATTGTACAAAGACTCTCTGAGATCGTGGACTACGTCTCTGTGATCGCGGACAATGTCTCTGAGATTATGGACAAAGTCTCTGCGATCATCGACAATGTCTCTGAACGCCAGCAATGCCGACTAATCGGGGACCGAGTCACCACGAGTCATGGACAATGTCTCCGATCGTGGACGATGTCTCCCTCATCCTCAACAATGTCTCTCCGATCATGGACCATGTCTCTGCTATCATGGACGATGTCATGGACAAAGTGGTGACACCTGGAGGAAATCAAAGAGAAACATACAAAGGGAAATGATTAATACACTACTACCTATTCCTCATCAACAGTTTAACCATGAAAACACAGAGATATATTCAACATTACAGCTGAACCAGAGCATTTAACAAAACATGTTTATACCTTATCCTACTAAGACATTGTCTTTCCTTACTATACTATCATATTTACACAACATTTTTGATACTTCACTATACCACTCAACCAGTTGAGGCAGATGGCTGCCCACCCTGAGTCTGGTTCTGTTCAAGGTTTCTGCCCCTTAAAGAAAGTTTTTTCTTGCCACTGTCGCCTGGTGCTGAGTACGGTCTAGACACCATACTATACTATGACGTTTTTAATGTCTTACTACATTATGACTTTTTTGACAGTTTTTGATGTCTTAATACTGTGAATTATTTCATACTACTTCTGGTGTTACTAATTACTTTTACGTTACTTCTATTAATACAGGTTACTTATTCATTATTTTTATATTGCAGATTACTTCTATTGTTACATTTTTCTGATATACTGACTACTGAACATAAACAGTTTAATGTCAGTGCTGTGTGTTGGACAGTTGATGTAAATCTGTTGGTGAATTACCTGGAGGCCTCTGTCCTGGTCTCACAGAACTTCTTCATTGTACAAAGACTCTCTGTGATCGTGGACTACGTCTCTGTAATCGCGGACAATGTCTCTGAGATTATAGACAAAGTCTCTGCGATCATTGACAATGTGTCTGTGATTGTGGACGATGTCTCTAAGATGATAGACTGTTTCTCTGTGACCATTAACAATGCCAGCTGATCGCGGTCATGCCGTCGAATCGAGGAACCACAGTGTCACTACCGATTCTTGTACAGAGCTCTGCGAAGCAGCGACAATGTCTCTGATCATGGACAACGTCTCTTTCATCTTTGACAAGGTCTCTGCGATCACAGACAACGTCTCTGATCGTGGACGATGTCTCCCTCATCCTCAACAATGTCTCTCCGATCATGGACCATGTCTCTGTGATCGTGGACGTCTCTGAGATTGTGGACTACGTCTCTCTGATCGTGGACAATGTCTCTGAGATTATGGACAAAGTCTCTGCGATCATCGACAATGTCTCTGAACGCCGGCAATGCCGACTAATCGGGGACCGAGTCACCACGAGTCATGGACAATGTCTCCGATCGTGGACGATGTCTCCCTCATCCTCAACAATGTCTCTCCGATCATGGACCATGTCTTTGCGATTGTGGACGAAGTGGTGACACCTGGAGGAAATCAAACAGGAACATACAAAGGAAAATGATCAATTACTTTTATGATTACACTTTTCCGATATATTCAATACTGAACATAAACAGTTTAATGTCAGTGCTCTGTGTTGGACAGTTGATGTAAATCTGTTGGTGAATTACCTGGAGGCCTCTGTCCTTGTCTCACAGAACTTCTTCATTGTACAAAGACTCTCTGAGATCGTGGACTACGTCTCTGTGATCGCGGACAATGTCTCTGAGATTATGGACAAAGTCTCTGCGATCATCGACAATGTCTCTGAACGCCAGCAATGCCGACTAATCGGGGACCGAGTCACCACGAGTCATGGACAATGTCTCCGATCGTGGACGATGTCTCCCTCATCCTCAACAATGTCTCTCCGATCATGGACCATGTCTCTGCAATCATGGACGATGTCATGGACAAAGTGGTGACACCTGGAGGAAATCAAAGAGAAACATACAAAGGGAAATGATTAATACACTACTACCTATTCCTCATCAACAGTTTAACCATGAAAACACAGAGAAATATTCAACATTACAGCTGAACCAGAGCATTTAACAAAACATGTTTATACCTTATCCTACTAAGACATTGTCTTTCCTTACTATACTATCATATTTACACAACATTTTTGATACTTCACTATACCACTCAACCAGTTGAGGCAGATGGCTGCCCACCCTGAGTCTGGTTCTGTTCAAGGTTTCTGCCCCTTAAAGAAAGTTTTTTCTTGCCACTGTCGCCTGGTGCTGAGTACGGTCTAGACACCATACTATACTATGACGTTTTTAATGTCTTACTACATTATGACTTTTTTGACAGTTTTTGATGTCTTAATACTGTGAATTATTTCATACTACTTCTAGTGTTACTAATTACTTTTACGTTACTTCTATTAATACAGGTTACTTATTCATTATTTTTATATTGCAGATTACTTCTATTGTTACATTTTTCTGATATACTGACTACTGAACATAAACAGTTTAATGTCAGTGCTCTGTGTTGGACAGTTGATGTAAATCTGTTGGTGAATTACCTGGAGGCCTCCGTCCTGGTCTCACAGAGCTTCTTCATTGTACAAAGACTCTCTGTGATCGTGGACTACGTCTCTGTAATCGCGGACAATGTCTCTGAGATTATAGACAAAGTCTCTGCAAATCATTGACAATGTGTCTGTGATCGTGGACCAAGTCTCTGATGATAGACTGTTTCTCTGTGACCATTAACAATGCCAGCTGATCGCGGTCATGCCGTCGAATCGAGGAACCACAGTGTCACTACCGATTCTTGTACAGAGCTCTGCGAAGCAGCGACAATGTCTCTGATCATGGACAACGTCTCTTTCATCTTTGACAAGGTCTCTGCGATCACAGACAACGTCTCTGATCGTGGACGATGTCTCCCTCATCCTCAACAATGTCTCTCCGATCATGGACCATGTCTCTGTGATCGTGGACGTCTCTGAGATCGTGGACTACGTCTCTCTGATCGCGGACAATGTCTCTGAGATTATGGACAAAGTCTCTGCGATCATTGACAATGTCTCTGAACGCCAGCAATGCCGACTAATCGGGGACCGAGTCACCACGAGTCATGGACAATGTCTCCGATCATGGACGATGTCTCCCTCATCCTCAACAATGTCTCTCCGATCATGGACCATGTCTTTGCGATTGTGGACGAAGTGGTGACACCTGGAGGAAATCAAAGAGAAACATACAAAGGAAAATGATCAATTACTTTTATGATTACACTTTTCCGATATATTCAATACTGAACATAAACAGTTTAATGTCAGTGCTCTGTGTTGGACAGTTGATGTAAATCTGTTGGTGAATTACCTGGAGGCCTCTGTCCTTGTCTCACAGAACTTCTTCATTGTACAAAGACTCTCTGAGATCGTGGACTACGTCTCTGTGATCGCGGACAATGTCTCTGAGATTATGGACAAAGTCTCTGCGATCATCGACAATGTCTCTGAACGCCAGCAATGCCGACTAATCGGGGACCGAGTCACCACGAGTCATGGACAATGTCTCCGATCGTGGACGATGTCTCCCTCATCCTCAACAATGTCTCTCCGATCATGGACCATGTCTCTGCTATCATGGACGATGTCATGGACAAAGTGGTGACACCTGGAGGAAATCAAAGAGAAACATACAAAGGGAAATGATTAATACACTACTACCTATTCCTCATCAACAGTTTAACCATGAAAACACAGAGATATATTCAACATTACAGCTGAACCAGAGCATTTAACAAAACATGTTTATACCTTATCCTACTAAGACATTGTCTTTCCTTACTATACTATCATATTTACACAACATTTTTGATACTTCACTATACCACTCAACCAGTTGAGGCAGATGGCTGCCCACCCTGAGTCTGGTTCTGTTCAAGGTTTCTGCCCCTTAAAGAAAGTTTTTTCTTGCCACTGTCGCCTGGTGCTGAGTACGGTCTAGACACCATACTATACTATGACGTTTTTAATGTCTTACTACATTATGACTTTTTTGACAGTTTTTGATGTCTTAATACTGTGAATTATTTCATACTACTTCTGGTGTTACTAATTACTTTTACGTTACTTCTATTAATACAGGTTACTTATTCATTATTTTTATATTGCAGATTACTTCTATTGTTACATTTTTCTGATATACTGACTACTGAACATAAACAGTTTAATGTCAGTGCTGTGTGTTGGACAGTTGATGTAAATCTGTTGGTGAATTACCTGGAGGCCTCTGTCCTGGTCTCACAGAACTTCTTCATTGTACAAAGACTCTCTGTGATCGTGGACTACGTCTCTGTAATCGCGGACAATGTCTCTGAGATTATAGACAAAGTCTCTGCGATCATTGACAATGTGTCTGTGATTGTGGACGATGTCTCTAAGATGATAGACTGTTTCTCTGTGACCATTAACAATGCCAGCTGATCGCGGTCATGCCGTCGAATCGAGGAACCACAGTGTCACTACCGATTCTTGTACAGAGCTCTGCGAAGCAGCGACAATGTCTCTGATCATGGACAACGTCTCTTTCATCTTTGACAAGGTCTCTGCGATCACAGACAACGTCTCTGATCGTGGACGATGTCTCCCTCATCCTCAACAATGTCTCTCCGATCATGGACCATGTCTCTGTGATCGTGGACGTCTCTGAGATTGTGGACTACGTCTCTCTGATCGTGGACAATGTCTCTGAGATTATGGACAAAGTCTCTGCGATCATCGACAATGTCTCTGAACGCCGGCAATGCCGACTAATCGGGGACCGAGTCACCACGAGTCATGGACAATGTCTCCGATCGTGGACGATGTCTCCCTCATCCTCAACAATGTCTCTCCGATCATGGACCATGTCTTTGCGATTGTGGACGAAGTGGTGACACCTGGAGGAAATCAAACAGGAACATACAAAGGAAAATGATCAATTACTTTTATGATTACACTTTTCCGATATATTCAATACTGAACATAAACAGTTTAATGTCAGTGCTCTGTGTTGGACAGTTGATGTAAATCTGTTGGTGAATTACCTGGAGGCCTCTGTCCTTGTCTCACAGAACTTCTTCATTGTACAAAGACTCTCTGAGATCGTGGACTACGTCTCTGTGATCGCGGACAATGTCTCTGAGATTATGGACAAAGTCTCTGCGATCATCGACAATGTCTTGGTGATCGTGGACGATGTCTCTGAGATCATAGACGGTGTCTCTGTGATCATCGACAAATGTCTCCATGATCGCGGTCATGCCGTCGAATCGAGGAACCACAGTGTCACTACCAATTCTTGCGCAGAGCTCTGCGAAGCATGGGACAATGTCTCTGATCATGGACAACGTCTCTCTCATCTTTGACAAGGTCGCTGCGACGATGGACAACGTCTCTGATCGTGGACGATGTCTCCCTCATCCTCAACAATGTCTCTCCAATCATGGACCATGTCTCTGCAATCATGGACAATGTCATGGACAAAGTGGTGACACCTGGAGGAAATCAAAGAGAAACATACAAAGGAATATGATCAATATACTACTACCGATTCCACATCAACAGTTTAACCATGAAAACACAGAAATATTCAACATGACAGCTGAAACAGAACATTTAACAAACATTAGAGGAATGTTTCAGAGAAGTTGACTATCATCGCCTCCTGAAGATAAGATAATTATCTTCCTGAAGAACCAACAACAACAAATATTTGGGGAAAATGTAACTAAAATGATAACTGATTGTGTGTCTATCAACTATCTCAACCCAACCCGTTGAAATAGACAGCCACCCACTATGAGCCTGGTTCTGCTCGAGCTTTCTGCATCTTAAAAGTTTTTACTTTTCACTGTCACTTAGTGCTGCTCATGGTTGGAACTGTTGGGTCTCTCTTTGTAAATGTTATAATATAAATATTAATCACTGAAGCAATCATGATGAAAGAGACAGAAACAGGTGACAACTGGCGTTAGCGCATGTTAGCTAGTTTAGCTAAATCGTCCGACCAACGGCATCCCATAAAATAACAATCCGCCATATTTAAACAAAGTCAGCAACTACTATCAGCAATCAGTCCTTACAACCTCAGTTTATGTGTTGACACGGGTCAGATGATCAAGATTTAAAAAATAACTGCTTCAGTAACTGAAAAGCTAAGTTAGCATCGTGTCCACAAGTATGCCGCTGCCTTGAACAATACAAACAATGTAACAAAGTAAGAATCTACAAAGCAACCTACAAATATACATTTACCCAACTCAGCGGCTTCAATGTTGTGTTTCAGTGTCTCAAAATCCATACCAGACTCCTTCTTTCATATTTCAGTGCATTTTCTAGGTTATATAAATATTCATGTCGACAAACCTGCACCTTTCCAGTAACTTCCATGTCTTGTGACCAAATGGCTCAAACTGAAGTAATACACTGGGCAACTACTTTAATTGTGTCTACATGAACATTTTACGGAAAAAAACTGCATATTTTCTAATAGATTTAGAGTCACTGTCACCATCAGTTTGTATTAGGTTAAACAAATAATACACACCTCTTTATTATGTATTTAAATGTCTCTACTAATCCACATGACATTTTATGGATAAATTAGCATCGTCAGTAGCTTCCATGTCTTGTCAGTGACTCAGGAGCCAACACTGGGAGAAAGAGTAAAAAGACGCTCACTAAAAGCTATAGACAGCTGCACCCTAGCCTGGCTAACACCCATGTCGTTAAAACACAAGTGTACAAACTCCATCCCAGAATAAAACAATACAAAGTTTCCTGAAGGCACAGTAGGCCACATAAACACAGCTACGTAAGCTAGCTTACCTTGCATTATCCAACTTCGCTCTTCCCAATGGCAGGTGAAGTTATATTTGACGGCGCTTTCTTGCATTTCCCCCTTCATAAACAGCAGCTTTTGGTAATACTCGACAAAAACGTCTCGTAATTCCTTGGTTTGATCGATTAGAGCAATCACAAGCAAAGCAGAACACCAGCATTTTCTGCGCTTGTTGGCGTCTTCAATGTGGAGCAAAATGGAGTTTCACTCCCTGCATTTCGATGACGTCAGACGCAGACAAACGGTCGGCGTGGGTTTCGTCCAATCACAAACAAGTAAAGTTGTCTAATACATGTCAGAGCATCACGGGAAATGTTATTGAATGAGAATGAGTTATTTTATTATTGTAAAGAAACATTATGCTCAAATGTTAGAATTAAGTATATTAATAAATACGGAGAAAATGAATCATTTCAACTTAGCAATTCCCTTTATGGCCATTTTGATACCTAAACTGTAGTTCAGGCATCAAAATTTTATTATTGTTGATAAACTGATACAAAACTTGCAACAAATTTAAAAAAAAAACAACAGTTGCACAAACAATAATAAATGAGACAAAAACTTGTTTTTATTGTCAAAATTGTTGAAATATTTATTTAATTGAAAGACTTATGTCAACTCAAATAAGACATTTTTAAAACCTTTAAAAAAAACATACCAGGGGACATACATTTTGCTGATAAAAGAAAGAGAAACAAACGGTGAAGAAAGTGCTTTATCTTAAAAAAAAAATCCTTGTGTTGAAACTAGAACATTCTCAGCCAAAGACAAGAAGCATCAAACCTTGAATCGCGTTTCACAGACTGAAGGTCATATTCCTCTGACCTTTGACCTCCTCCACAGCTCTGTAATGAGTTAAAGGGTCTCTGGTAAAACACCTTTCACCTTCTGCTTCCTGTTTTCAGTCTTTATTCCTGTCGTGACATCACTGTAATGAGCCCTGATTGATCTGTCCATGTAAAAAATATGAGGGACTTCTGACTCTGATATTTACAATAGTAGTGGCCGCTCGCCTGCCTACCTGCCATAATCGGGGGGCACTCAAAGGCGTCGATGAGGATTCACCTTTTTCCCAGCCGGAGGTGTTACAACAAAAACATGTCTGGTGCTGCTGTTGGTCTGTTTGAACTGAGGAGTTTCATTCCAGTAATCAGTTTTGGAGAATTTCCCATTTATGACATTTCATAGACCAGTTTGTTCCCTAATAAACATGATATATATGAAGAGTTCATACATTAATTCAATTTTATAATGAATCAGAAATTCCAGCGTATGCTTGTTGCAATTCCATCTGGTCACCACAAGAGGTCAGCAAATGTCCAAAATCAGTTAATGTGTCTTAACAGCAAAGAAAGTAAGGTTACAGAGCTTAGTTCAGGATCTCTTAAAATTAGATTTGTGATCCTAAATTACAAACTATTTCCTCAAATTACATAAACTGTGTATTTAATGTACTGAGGTTTTCTTTAAATTCATAGACATACAGTGATATTCTTTGGATTTTGGCTGTTAAACAACATGGTGTCACTGAACCAAAACCTGGAAAAATATACAATAAAAGCTCCTGAAAATAGGCATTTAAAACATCTAAATTATCTTTAAAACCATTAAACTTACAGATAATCTGTGATTTCTTGTATCCTTGACATTTAACAAATGCATTTCTTTCCTTAAAAAACATTTGCAGAGTTAATTTTAAACATATTTTAAATCCCACATTTATCAACTGGCATTAGTTTTGTTCACTGCCTTTAATGGTGCTTTTGCTGCAGTTTTCTGCACATTATTCTAACCTAATAAAACCCCTGATATTACAGACATCATCAGTTCATAAATTAAGTCAATTTAAATAATTTTAAGATTGATTAAATTTCTGGCTGAGCGAGGTGAAATCTTAGAGCTGCCCTCCACATGAGAAAGCAGAACAAGCAAATTATGCAGTTTTATTATCATGTAAATTAATAAACTGAGAGAATTAAATAGATAAACAGAGTGCACCAATTAGAAATTTGAGAAATAATTTATAATCTCAAGGCACAAATGACCAACTTTAAGGAATGACTCATCAAAAAACATCTGTCCTAATGTTTTTGGAGGAAAAAGGTCAAAACTTTTAGAGTCTTCATCTATTAAACGTTCATGTTTTTATGCCCCAAACTGGTCAGTTTTGGTTCAGAACTCATTGAAGTAGGAATGAAACTCTTCAGTTCTTCCAATAGTTTTCCTTTTGACTGACTTTAACATTTCAGACCAACATACAGATGAAAAGCATTGTGTGTAGAACTGCTTCTGTCCGGGATGAATACTTTAACTCATCTTTTAATATAATCTATACTCATATATTTCTATTTTTTCATAATATGCTTGATGTGAGTCCGTTTCACCCAAGATAATACAATGCTTTTTTGTTTTTTTTATATTAGCAAATATTCAAGAGCAAAACATTCTTGAACGTCTCGTCATATACTTCTAAAAGAGAAACAAAATAAATTAAATCAGTTTCTTTTTGTACATACTTACATGATATGAATTTATGTATTGTTTTGCTTCAGTCGAAGCTTGTTTGTACGGAAAAATAAACAGAGTTAAAGGCTGCAGCTGTTAGTGTATGAAAATTAGCACTGATTTCCCGCTGAGTTGGGACGGACGGTTCTGAAAATAATGCTGAGTTTAAAAAAAACAACAACAAACGTAACACTTATGCTTACAAAAAAGTGAAAAAAACAAAAACAAGCTAACATGAAACAAACGGTTAGTACCTCATCGTAAAATTGAAAGACAGCTGCAATTCACCCCCCCACCCCCCTCCTCAGAGACCCACCCTCGTATCAAAACATATCTCACACTTTTGTAATGGTTGATATCGTAAAAACAAAAAATATCATTTTTGCCACAGTTTGTTTTGTTTTTGTGTAAATATCCTTTTCAAAAAATAGCCTTAACTTTTTTGTAGAGGACATGTTAATAGCAAACCAAAGAAGAAAAAAAACTTGAAATACTTAACGGGAAAATATAGAATGAGCCAAATGTACTTTAAAAGCCAGAATCTTTGCTATGTTAGCGATTGTCCTCTTCTGCCTCTGGGCCACACGATTGCCACTTTTCAGTAAACAGTCGGCAAAAATGGGGGACTACTTTCTTGCCCTGTAAGGAAGTGGCTGCGCTTCCTCTCAGGCTGAGCACAAATCTCACTGCTTTCAAACTGAAACCATTGGCTGAATGCTAACCATAACCACTTGATACTTAGCCTGCGATAAAGTGCTGCCTGAGAGACAATATTCAGGGCAAAAAAAAGTCAACTATTTCCTCCCCTTATGCCAAAAACTCCGCCTTGGACTCCGCTTTTATTCTTTTCAGTCTTAGGAGCAGTCAGTCTTTGCATCTTTCTAAATAATTATTCATCCACCTCCGTTTTCAGCCACCAGGGGGAGCTACATGTTGTAAGCCACATAGATGGGGTCCAGCTGGTCGGCCAGGAAGCCGTCGCGCAGGTGCATGCGCTGCTTCTCGCCGCGGGAGTTGATGGGGATGACGCCGATGTCGACCACCACCACCACACCCACAATCAGGTAGTGCTCCTCCAGCACCACGTTGGTGACCAGGGGGACCAGGTCCAGGGCCTCCTGCTCCGAGCCATCCAGCTCCACCACCACCACCAGCAGGTTGGTCCATGTGAACACCGCGCTGGAGGCACAGAGGAGGAAACAACATACATGGGTCTAATTTTATCTTGTTCAAACACAAATGATCAAAAAGTGTAGTAGATACCACTGAGAAGAATCCTGTGATGTAGCACTACAGTCTATTTACATTATTGATTAAGATGTTTGAAAGCCAAAAATTCCACCTTACAATGAGCAGCAAATCCTCTCATTAAAGGATAACTCCAGTGTATCTGAACCTTATTTTTGAACCTTTTAAACCTTTATGTTTTTGTCACTGACAGACTCAGATTATTATGTCTGACAACATTATGATAGGATTCCTACAGAGACAGAGCTTTTTTTATTAAAGAGTAAAATCCTTTTTGTTTAACCAGAAACATCACTATATATCACTACCAGACTCCATTAACAAAAACAGCGATTTTACTGAGCAGACAACTGAAGCTACTGCAATACTGCTGCCTTGAACAGTTTGTTAGTTTGTGTTATTCAGTAAAGAATCTAATACTTCTTCCACCACTTAAAGTCACAGAATAAGACAAACAAACTAACAGATGGAGGCAGTGGTATTCCAGCAACTCACTGGTTCTGCTTGGTTAAATCTCTACACCACTGTTGCTCAATACCGCACCAATTCTAAAGATTTCTGTCAATCATTTACACCCAAAACATGGCTAAATAAAACCAAAGTTATTCTTTAAAGGCAAGGTGCATACATACAGAGGTCATGATGTTAGTGTGTGTCATGCTCCTCACCATTCTGTGATGCTCTTGTGCGTCCTGATGACGGAGGTCTCGATGTCGATGGGATGGTAACGCATCCCTCTCAGCTCCATGGCTTCCTCCAGAGCACCGACCACGTACAGGGCGTCATGACGCTCTACACACACACCACAAAGGTCAGTGTCAGCCCCATCCATCACACACACTGACAGTATTTGACAAACTGATGACCCAGGTCATTTTCCATCATGTCCTTACCTCCGCTGGCGTCGGTGAGTTCGGTCCTGCGGAGGAAGCCCAGGTATCCGGTCCGAGCCCAGACGGTCTGCGTGTCTCCGAAGCTGAGCCTGGAGTTGAAATGGTCCGACTGCAGCGCCTCATCTCCGTAGACGGTGAAGTAGCCGCTGGCGTTGTGGCCGCTGTGAACCCAAATCTACAAACACAGACTGCATGGATCAGATGGAGCTCCAGCTGAAGTTCTGCTCCAACACTGTAAATATTCACTGAAACAATAAAACTACTGCTGCGACAACTGATCAATGAGTTCATAAAATGTAAGATATTGTTTTCTTATTGCTTGTTTGTTTAGTTTTTGATGAAACACCGGAGAAGCAGGAGTCCCAGGAGTGCCATTAAAAAAACAATTTATCTGGAAAAGAATAAACAAATAAATGTGGAAATATAAAGACAAATGACAAAATATAAAAAACTAATTCTTAGCATTTTAATTTGTATTCACGTTCATTTGTTCATTTATTTGTGTATCTATGAATAGATTTTTAAAATATGTATTTATTTATTGCGTAGAATTTACTTTCTGTATTCTTTCAGCAGATCAATATAAACTGAGGATTTTATATGCAATAAATAAATATATACAGAATATATAAATTGACATATAAATATGAAAATAAATGAAAATACTAAACATTTTTTTCATGACACTTCTATGACTCCATACAAATCACAGTATTTGAGTTCATACATTTTAATCACTTTAATCAGATGAAAGTATCACTAACATCGAGTGTCATGTGACTTTGTTATCCAGCCGCTGTTTAATGTTTGCACTAATCTCAGTTCTTCCACTTCAGTGTTAAAAACAAACCTCTCCCAGATGTGATTCTCCCATTGGTCCCTTGGTCTCTGGGTTGGCGATGATGATTCGGACCCCCGGTAAAATCTGTTCAGAGAGAAAACACCAGAGTGAACCAGAGTCATCTGCATCAACATTTCAACTGTACACGCAAAACCCCTCTCACCTTCCCAGACTCCATCAGTGGCAGGCTGTGTGGCGACCCCCTCTCTACTAATCTGACCCTGTGGAGAAAAAACAAGAGATGCAGCAATAGAAAATTAAAAAATGTATCTGCTCTACTCCTGAAATAAACTTTAATATTTCACAGTTTGTAGTTTTGAAGGATCAGGGAACAAACTTGAGACTTTTTATAATGATATTTCTTTTGCTGTATATTCAATCTGCAAATACGTCATCTGAGATGAAATAACAAAGAAGACTGGGAAATAACAGTCATTATACGTTTTGTTCTGACCACTTAAGTTGAAATAAAATTATTGATCCTTGACAGAGAACTGACAGAAGCGGCTCGTCAGATTATAACAGAGAAACTCTGCAGCGTCTCCTGGTTTTAAATCAGCAGTGATTACATGTAATCATGCAGGCTGACAGTTATATTTATACACTGCAGGACTGAACGGCCTCGCCGCTTCATGCACTGTGACTTCTCCGGAGGAAAAATGACAGCAGAGCGGTCGCAGACACAGGCTGAACACCATAATGATCGGCTGGATCAGAAAAGTGAAGTTTCCCAGACACACACACACTCACTGGGGAAACTTTTGGTAACAGCTCCTGACGTGTTTAAATTTACATTTTACAGCCTGGGCTGTGAAGCCGGCGTCTAGCCGAGCTGAAGTGGACTCAGGATTGCTCCTTTAATCCCACCGGACCACCTCGTCAGCAGCTATCTGAATACATTTTAGTCTCGCTTGTTATCCAGGAGATGTTGACCACATCTGCTGCCTGGAAACTGACAGCATCTCACCTCCTTTAAGACACGGATACTGACACTACTGTTGAGGCATCGCGGGCAATTTTCAAACCTCGGGTTAGGCTTGTTCTCTGAGAGCCAAAACTCTGGCAAAACAAATTCTGCAGACTCCCAAGTTGCTATTTGTGGTGTCACCCGGCGTGAAATGTGACTCAGACTGGGTCTGATGGGTTTGTTTTTGTTTTTTTTAAGTGCATCTCTCTCTGACTGGAAGTGTTTTAGAGGAAGTGGAGGGCGACAGCCGAGCTGACATCCCTGAAATCACCATACTGAGCTGGAGAAACTTCCAGCTTTTCATTATATTCAGACTTTTTACCATCAGCCCACGTTCTTATCCACAAACACAGCTTCTCCACGTTCACACTGACGCTGCCCAGCAGACGGTCCCGACAGGGTCGAGGTCCAACGGGACCAAAGTGTTGTGGGCACAGAATATATTCAGTGTCTGTGTGTGAGAGGACGGAAAACAGATTCCTCGTGGGATGAGGATTCATATGAGAACAAATAAGGAGATGTTGCAGAGTTTTGATGACTACAAGAAGCTCACAACTGAACAAATATGGAGAAAGTTTCTGATAATAAATGAACTGTGACTGACAATTTAGTTTGGTTTAAACTGAGTGTTTGTTTCAAGGAGGAAATAAGCAGCTGCTAATAAACAGAACCCTGACAGCTGACTGTGTTTTCTCCATACTTCTACCAAATTATAAAATCTCTCCCTTGACATTATTAGGAAATTACAGACTTGTGAAAGAAAAATGTCGAAATAGTCTCAAAACAAGCTCTCAGACCAGATTGGTGGTACTGCATGTTTTAGTCTGTTAACTACAAATTGACCAAGAGCAGTGTACCTGCCCACTGGGCAACTATCATCGCAATTTATTACTACCAGACTCCATTGACAAAAACAGGAATTTTACGGAGCAGAACATAGAACACTGCTGCCTCTATCTGTTAGTTAGTTTGTGTTATTGTCTGGCACTTTTACTTCAGTAAAGGATCTGAATACTTCTTCCACCACTGAAAGTCACATAATAACACAAACAAAGTATCCAATGAAGGCCACAGTATCTATGTTATGCTCTTAAAATCCCTGTTTTTGTCAATGGAGTCTGGTAGTGATATATAGAGATGTTTCTGGTTGAAGAAAAAGGATTTTACTGTTTAATAAAAAGCTCTGTCTCTGTAGGAATCTCAATCATAATGTTGTCAGACACTGAGAAGAACAATCTGAGCCTGTCAGTGCAAAAACAAGAACTTTAGTGGACGAACTTTGACTTTAAACTCACCTGTCGTGCCGTAGCGCTCTCATATCAACGTACACAGTCGTGGGATCAGGTCCTGAGGTGCCCTGAGAAACACCAGTGACAACAGAGTCAGGGTCGCACAACAATCCTTTTATACAACTACCGCAACGTCTATCACTAACACTCCTTCTATTCCTACCAGGCTGCTGCTCGTGCATTAGAGACAAGCTTCCCCTCCACAGCAGAGGGCGAAGCTTTGGGTTTGAGAACAATGGTGGCAGAACCCACAACTCCTCTACAACATTCACAAAATGGCGGAGAGGAACAATGTGGGAGCGACAGCAGTGGAGGATGATTTATGAGGGGAAATCAGCAGAAACAAAAGACGGATTAAAAATAAAAAACAGAAGCACGACAACACACGTTCTAAAATCAGACTCTACTCAAAAAAAAAAAACGATAAAACTGTCACTGTCTCTTAGTGGAAAGAAAAGAGGGAAGAGTGAAACCAAGCCAAGGAGAAGAAAGATGGAAGAAAGGGGTGATGACGACACAGCTGAGTGATTTCATCCTGCCATAAACACACATTTAAAATCTATAACAACTGATTCCGATACCAACTAAAGCTCTTCATTGGTTATGTGCATTGCTTTCTGATTGTGAGTGAGAGTGAAAATTTTGAAGAAAAAAATCAAGACAGAGAAAAAGAAAGAGATAAAGACCCCCGTTCCGACCTCTCTCTTCCTCCACCATCCCCCTTTTCTCTCTCTGAGGTGATTTGATCATTAAAAAAAAAAAATAAAGCAGCAGAGGGGAAAAACTGTTCATAGAGCCCACCACCGGACACACAGCGGCATGCTGGGAGTCAGAGGCCCACACACCCAGAGCACAGGTAGTGTTGTATGTACGACAGCAGACAGAGGATCAGTAAGAATCTGAGATGGAGATAGAATCTGAGAGAATCTGATAGAAGCAAGACATTGATCCAGCAATTCATGAGCTGGATCCTCAAAAATTCACATCTATGGACGAATGAGAGGTGATCGATGCGTTGGTGAACTGAGGAGATAAGAAATTTCTGTCTGAGAAGATTCACAGCATCTGCTGAGTGTGGATTTGAACCTGTTCTCCTGATTTGTTGCCTCTTCCTCGTGACAGAAGGACGAGCTCAGTGGTCGCCATTTTGGCCGTGATGGTGAGCTTATCACTGCTGTGACCATTTTCTCAGACAGCGCTGAGGTGAACTGCACGTACAGGTAACGAGGCGTGTTTAACCTGAGGCCACCAACGTATCAATCATCCCTCCGAATATTTTCTGACATCCTGAAACTCTCTGTTCTGTCTGAATTCTACTTCTATGAATTTAAGCTGATGGAACCACTTCAATTTGGGTGTAGTATAAACCAGACATGGACTAACTGATCAGCAGATTGAGCTGAAACAAGGAACCATGGGATATATCTTCGAACTCTGGATGCAGAGAATACGTCTGGAAAAAGACCTTTTAAACACCTGCGTATATACAGCTCAATATTCAGTCTAAAGCTGATGAGTGATGTGCTGACGAGCAGTGGGGTGTGGAGGTGGTGGTTTGGGGGGGACGGGGGTTGATGGTGGTTCCCTACCTGGTCGGCAAGTTTTCCCAGCCTGTGAGGCTACAGCAGCAAAGAGGGGCGGAGGAGGAGGAGGAGGAGGAGGAGGAAAGTAAAGGGGGAGGAAGAGGAGGAAGGAAGGAGGGCGGAGACAAAACCAAGTGAGATATGAGAAATGTGGGTTATGCATAAAACAAGGAAGGAGGGAGGAAAAAACATCAAGATGGAAAACTCAAAGAAACAAAACGAGCAGTAAGAACGAAAAGATTTTTCAGCCAAATGTTAGTTTGGTCATTTACAGCTGCTGCAAAGTGATTAGTTCATTTAGGCTGCAGTAAAATAACTCGTGGTGTGAGTGGAGTTACAGGAGCACCAGTGTGTATTTACTGTGTTAATTAAAAGAAAAAAGAGTTAAAATCTGTTTGTATAAGCTGGAATTCTCCCTGTATCTTACAGATTTAAATTTAACAGAAACTCAGACAGTAACTTCTGAATTATCTGAAGCAGATTATCTTTGGTTCCTCTCCTGTGACTTTTTCTAAATGAACCTGATTTGATCCACTGGAGGCTGAAAATCGATGCTGAAATGTTAAGAGCAATGATCAGCTTGAAATGGAAAGATGATGCTGAACCTGAGAGACATACAGAGAGAAAACTGAATGTCTCAGAAACTGGTTTGTCTGGATGACAGAGAGCAGAAAAGAAAGAGGAGAAAAACGACTGAGGCCTTTTTCTAACTGAAGCAGTTATCGCTCTGCAGCCTGCGGTCTCCATACATCTGTCGATGCTGCTGAGGAACACACATCTGCAAAAGCTGTATTTATACCTAAAGGTTGTTCTTGCATCTGTGCATCTTCTGCACTTCAAAACCACAGATGATCAGCTAAGACTTTCCTCAAAAGCCTAGCCTAGCTTAGCACAAAGACTGGAGGCAGGAGGGAACTGTTAGCTTCCACCAAAATTCATTGTTTCCAAATGTGCTTCTCTGGTGCCGCAGAGAGGGAATGAACGTATCACAGAGCTGATACGTTTCCGCCGTAAATTACCTTCGAGGTCAAAAGACATTTAATAAAATATTAAGTACCTGCTAACAAAGAGCTCAGCTGCAGCTACAGACTAAAAGCACCTAGTTTCTCAGAGGTGAACGCACAGTTTCAACAGCAGCTGCAGTCAAAATGTCAAACTGAGAACTCGCTCCTCAGTCTCTGTGGAGAAAGAGAAACAGAAGCAGAGAAAACCAGGAGGAAAGAGGTGGAAGTCCGACTGACCTGCAGGCAGATCGCCAGGTTGACCCTGCAGCCGAAGGAGGTGCTGACGGCCCGAGGGTGGAGTCCCAGGTCCTTGAAGAGTTTGGAGAAGGACTGCGTCAGGGCTATCCTGGGACGCTCCTCCGCTACAACCACACAGGTCCTCACCCGAGACAAGTCCAGGCCTCGAGACTAAAGGGGACAGGACGTTGTCAGTTTCAGAGCTTCAGACGGTTTCTTGTAGCTAAGGCGGCACAAATCCTTCCCCTCTTACCTTCAGCGAGTCGGTCTGCAGGCCCAGGCCTTTGGTGCAGAGCTCCATGACGCTGTAGGAGCAGAAAGTGTCGCGGACTTTGTACTGACTGACGGCGGAGAGCCAGAGAGCCGGGTTCACCTCCAGCTCGGACGGAGGGATCAGGATGGACTGGTGACCTGAGTACACACTGCAGAGAGAGTGAATATGTGCAGTTTTATTTCAGATGTTGGGGTTGCATCAAACACCTGAACGCACCACCAAGAGACGTTCAAAACTGTATCACGGCATGACCACAAATGAACTATAATAATAATAAAAAGGTAAAAAATGTCTTAGGAAGTGTTTTTTTAATTATTAAGAAAGAACAGCTGCTTCAATCTGTGTACCTGATATTATATCATTATTTATTCTGTTTTATTCCTATTTATTTGATTTTATTATGATGTTATTGTTTTTATCTTCTCTGTGTTCTATGTTCTTTGGTCTTATTCTCATTTTATTTACCTTATCTGCTTTTATTTCCTGTTGTAGACTCTTTAAGAAAAGTGCTACACAAATTTTTCTTATCATTTATCATCATCATTATTATTATCATCATTATTGCTGTATTAATATTGCACATGCAGGGTCAAGAATAAATTGAAGTTAATGCAGATTTCACTTTGATCCTTTAAAAACTTATCACTGAGTCTTTGGACAAGGTTTTAGTGACTGTCCCTGACTGAAGTGGATTCTCACAGTCTCTTATTTCATGTGTTTCTGTGTGATGTATAGGTGTCTGACCTGCAAAGGCACCAGAGGAC
Organism: Lates calcarifer; assembly: GCF_001640805.2. Lineage (NCBI taxonomy): Eukaryota > Metazoa > Chordata > Actinopteri > Centropomidae > Lates > Lates calcarifer. The sequence goes on along the minus strand of NC_066836.1, from coordinate 2,641,288 downwards.
GAAGCCCAGGCCGCAGTACGGGTCCAGGCAGATGGCGACCTCTCTGGACGGGTAAAGCTCACACTGCAGCTTGATGGAGCGGCAGAAGGCACTGGTGGCTGTGTGAGACATCTGCAGCAGGAAAAGTAAAGACATTAATCTGCAACTCATCGGTTAGTTTGGTGGTTTTTTCTTTTTCTTTTTCGAGCACAAATTAGAAACAGAAAATCCGGTTTCTTCAGACTCACACACACACACACACACACACAAAGAAAATGTGATGGACCTCCTGCTCTGACTGAGCTGAAACTGATTCCTTAATTAGAAATATGAACACAGTGGTGAGATTAGCATAACAAAAGTCCTGATGTGAGGGACCTCCGGTTGCAGTGGTGACCGGATGAATTGACCGCCTTGTTTTTCTCTTTGTGTTTTGCCTGTTATTATTCCAGCACTGACTGATTTGCTCATTAAGCGCAGTGATTAAACATAATGGACGGAGTAATTTAGCAGCACATGAGAAAATTCGCCGGCATTGTTTCCTCCTGTCCTGGTTTTTTCCTGCGCCGCTGATTAGTGTGTGTTTCTGTTCGTTAATGAGACTTTTTGTGGTGTTTGTGAAGCTCAGCAGTCGACGATGGTGTGAAAACTGTCAGAGCTGACCCAACCTGTTTTACTCTTCTGAAAATATCAGAGGTTGAATGTTTTTTCCCGCTCAGCTCGTGAGTTTTAGGTTTTATCTCTTATCAGTATTTTGATCTTAGAGGATCGAGTCTGTCTTAAAGTAACAGTCGGGTGGCCGAGGAAAACTGAAACAGTCAAACAATCAAAATGCACTGTCAATTCTGTGAAAAGTTTTATCTCAAAGTTTATCTCAGGTCATTCTGAGGCTCCTGTGTTAGAAAAATCAAGTGAACATCTTCCAGAGCTGCAGCTTTTTTAGCACAAACTTCCCTTATTTTGTTACTGTACCTTCACTCAGCTCAACAAGTCTGTGGAAACACAAAAACTTTGGAGGATATCCATTGATTTCTCAGGCTGCTGAAGCCTCATTTTAGATTCAGACAAATTTATGAACGCACACAAAACGACGAGGAAGGATCCTGTCCTCCATCGTTTACATCTGCTGCTGCAGACTTGAAGAAAAAAGATATTTTGACCTGTTGATGCTGCATGAAAACTCTTCAGGTTGTGCAGAAATTGAGGCATCAGTCCAGTGTGTGTGTGTGTGTGTGTGTGTGTGTGTGTTTACCTTGACTCCAGCGAGCATGCCGGTGGTGGAGACGCTGAAGTCCAGGTAGGCCAGGGTGTCGGGGTTGGACGGTTTATACAGCAGAGGAGGTTTCTTCTTTGGCAAATCGTCTAAAGGGAAAATCAACGTCATCGTGTCACTGCTGCTGCTTCAACAAACACTGATTTATCTCTCTGATTTCTGTGTGTGTGTGTGTGTGTGTACCTGTGTCCAGGACAGGGGGCCAGGTCCGGACGTCCACGGCGGCCAAGGCCTCCTTCGACCTCAGCAGTTTAGAGATGAGCTGTGTGGTCATCACACACACCGACCGGCTCACCTGCACACAGCAGCACACACAACTTCAACATGATAAAACGCACCAGAAGGAACCAGCGACCGAAACACCTCGTCACGTTCTGTCCTGTGTTCTCCAGGAGTTTGGAAAAATGAATTAAATTCAGCTTCTTGTGAGATTTACAGCAGCTCTGACCTCGAACATCGACTCCTGCCAGAGAGACGAACGAGGCTCGTCCTGACTCACAGCTCATTTTTCCAGACTGCTGGTTTTTTCCCTGCTTTCTGCGAGCTGTCGACTCCCGTGCCCCCTTCACTCTGTCTTCCTTAGGTTTAATAAGTTGCACACGCCGGTCTTGTGTTTGCGGTGATTTCACGGCTCTGTGGCTGATTTGGAAAACAAGGAGCTCGGTCTGCCTGCATGTTGTCTTTAAGAGGCAAACCAGCCACTGGATCTTTGAGATGTTTGTGTAAAGTTTTGTCATAATTAGTGCACGAACTCTTGAGTTATAGCCAGAAATGTCAGGAACACCTTGACCTTTGACCTTTGACCACCAAATTCTAATCAGTTCATCCTTAAATCCAAATGAAGATTTGTGCTAAATTTGAAGAAAGAGTTTCCTGAACTATCACAAACCTCTTCACACAGGATTAAAGCAGCAGGTAAAGACGTGACAGTGAGTTTTCACCTCTACGATCATCTTGACGGTGGGCAGCGTGGTGGCGATGTTCTGCAGGTGAGGCGGCCGCACCGTGATCGGCACGCAGCCGGCGTACAGGCAGCCGTAAAACGCCACGATGAGGTCGATACCTGAGGGAGGGAGGAGAGATGAATAATCAGGATGGAGGGAAAAAGTCAAAAAAAAGGATGGAGAGGGAAAGAAGAGATAAAAGGAAGAAGAGAGGGGGAGGATTGGGAGAAAAGAAGAAAAAGGTCAGACACAGACACATTTCCAGAGGCGAGGAGGTTAAATATCGAGCGGCGGGCTCTGGAGGTGATTAATTGAATGCTCCTTTAAGACAATCTCCTCGTGTCCGGGGAATTTGTCCTGCACGGCTGAGTCCGTCCTGCCCTGATGGACGCCGAGCTCTGAGAGAAATTACAATTCTTCCCCTTCTTCATTTTCCCTGCGGCACTTTCTCTCTCTGACTCTGTCTTCTTTCTGACTGAACTCTCTGAACGTCTTTGTCGTGTCCTTCCTCAGAGTTCGTCCTTGGATCATTACAAAGTTCTGGCATGTTACAGTCAATTAAAAACAACTGATCTACAGATGATAACCCTGATTATCTGATTTACTTTAGGTTTACTCTTCTTTATTTCGGGTATATGTGGTCTTACGTATGTCATTCATTCATCTATTCAACTTCAACTCAGTTTACTGGGACTAGGATTATGGCCTTGTAGTCTCCATTAACCAGTCACATTGCAGGAAATTCAGGGACACTCACCCAACATTTTCTATTATTTGTCCTAAAAGTCGATCACCAGAATGCAGGAAATGACATGTTTGAAACTCAAATTTTTAAGTTTTAAAAAGTACAAATTTAGCAATAACATTAAAATTTTACCCTGGGCACAATCTCGCTAACGTTGAATAAACATCAGAAAAGTGTTTTGACCGTGATGTGTCCAGATATCGAGCAGTACATCGCTATAATATGAGTTCAAAACAGTTTACTGACTTGTGAAAACTCCCCTCCAGTTCACTGCTTTTAAAATGTGTGCAGGCTTTTATTTTGAAAACATGACTGAATCTCTGTTGGAGCTTTTCTCCAGTTAAAAACTTATAAAAGTGCTTCCTTCCTGCTCTCACCTTCAGGACACTCAGAGCTGCTTCACCCTGATCTGCGGCCGGTGTTTACCTGGAGGGTAGACCAGTGCGACGTGGTCTCCGTCCTGCAGGTGGCCCCGTTCAGCCAGCATGGCGGCGATCTTCTCTGCTCTCTTATGCAGCTGGACACAAGTCAGAGAGCTGGCTATCGTACCCTGAGGGAGGTCGCACACACACACAAATAACAAATAATGATTGACATGTTCAATCAGCGATGTGTATCAGCAGATGTCATGTCATATTTTCTGTTGCAGCATCTCAGTTACTGAACAGCTGTAAACAAACCAGTGGATCATATTGCCATTATGCAAACTAACACAACCGTCGCACAGAGCCAGTTCACACACAAACTGCATCATATTACTGCTTCACACTCGTCCAGACAAACAAACGATTTAATAAACGTTCCATAAATAAATTTCCTCTCTTTCATTTCGTCGTTTTCTGGTGTTGTTGTGAGGTCTTACTCTGGAGTTGAGCAGCGTGTACAGGACGTGGTCTGGAGTGGTCTGGGCTCTCCACTGCAACACCTCAGACAGGAAGAGGAACTGGAAGATACAAACAACAATACAGAGTGAGACCAGGTGAGGACACACAAATAAGGCTGAGCTGAAGAAGAATCGTCCAGTCAAATCATGTTAAAGCGACATGATGTAATTTCACTGAGCAGCAGCGCCCTCTGTAGCCACGAGTGGTTAAACTAATAATTCAGGGTCGTTTCAGAGTTTAACACAGACAGAGCTGAAGGTTTTAGCACTAACGCAGTCTGTTTTAAGATAGTGAGAAAACCCAACGGTCCCACCAGGAGTTTGCAAACTTGCAATCAGAGGAATGATACAACTTTAACTTGTGGTGAGATTTTCATCACAGTTTCCCACATAAAATTCACCCAAAATCAGATAAAAATCAAGTCTCGGTTTGAGATCTGCCAGTTGCTCCAAGGTTATATTTACTGCATTATTTCTAATCATTAACTACTCTGTTTATGGAGCCTATGCAGCAACCACACATCAGGAAGCACTGAGGTTATTTCACAGGCTGGCAGCTGCAGAGGTTCTTAATAAACTCATTTTTACTCACTCGAACTTCTTACATATTATTATCAGTTGTTGCTTTAAACACACTTTAAACACTTTATACACCTGACTGTGTTTAGTGCTAATTAGCAAATGTTAGCATGCTAAAATGCTAAAGTAAGATATGTGACACGGTAAACATGTTAGTAGTGTCATCATGAGCGTGTTAGCATGCTAACCTCAGGAATATAGAGAGTGAACACTGTCAAACACAGTGATGAAGAATGAAGGTAGAGAAAAGAGAGTATGAATGGAAGCAGGAGAGTGAGGGAAGGTAACGAGGCTTCATACTTTACAACCGCAGAGACAAGAGGAGGGAGATGGAAATTAGAGATGGGAGGAGAGAACAAATCAAGAGAGAGGGAGAGAGAGTTTGTTTCTGACCTCATGAATTTTTCAAGATTTGCTGCCGAGCGGTGAACTGCAGGGAGTGTAACTCACGCCTGTTACGTTTTGTTCTGCCAGAGAAAGTCAGTTTTATTTGTGTGAGTGTCTGTGTGTTAGTGCTGCCAGCCCGTTGCCACCTGTGACATATGATGATTCAGCTTTCAGAGTCTTAACCCACTGAACGCAAAGCAAATGGATCTCTGCTCAGTCCCGTCACGTTTGGGAGGACTCAGGGTGCGCTTGATTTGTGCTGCAAATTTCTCAGACGGCCGTGAGATCAGGGTATGACTGCAGCAACCATTTGGATTTATAAGAATCAAAACGCTGCTCAGATTTCAGTGTTGATATTACTGTTACTGTTACTGCTTCTAATACCAAAAGTATTTCTGCTTTAAAGTGAAATAATATCACAGTTAAGAAAATTACAGAATAGAATTTAATTCAAGGTCAAACCAAGGTGATAAATATGAATGAAAAAGTATAAGAAAAGAAAAATCTGAGTCAATAATACAGGTTACAGACCTTAACAGAAAAGACTTCTTGTTTGGTTCTTTTTAATCAAGAAACTATGAAAACTGTAGCATTTTTCATTATCTGTGGACTTTTTATGGACAAAACGACTTATCGATGAAGCCAGAAAACAATCTGCAGCTGTAACGAGTGCTATGTGAGCATACTTGGTAGCTAACAGTTTCCTCTTTGTGCATCCAGCAGGCACAGTGCAATATATTAATTCATATTTAGTTTCTGTTTAAGTCTGACAATGCTTCTCTTTTAGCTCTGGTTTGGTCTCCTCCAGTTCCTGGGGAAAACATCTGGCTCTTAAGATGCTTAATGCTTCACTTTTTTCACCAACTAGCTGCAAAATTGCAGCTGCAAAAAAGTTGGGCAATCGTTGCTGGGTAGTTCATGTACCACAGGATTTAGAGCTTGTTTGCTGAAAACAACCACAGATGGAAAAATGGTCAAAACAGAAAGAGGTGAACGTATTCATGCAATTATGTAGTCATTTGATTAACTGTTAAAATAAAAATATTGATTAAGTGCTGCTTAAACATCCCAGTTTGGTAGCCTCTGCATACAGAAAGAAGTGTTTTATAGGAGCTGTCAAAAAGACAAATGTGTCTGTTATGCTTGTTAATTTAAGTGATTCTGTTGCACAGGAACTCTTTAAGTGGTGTATATAACCCACAGCGCTCTGCTGAAAACATCACTCAGCTGCTCGCCATCCAAAGTTTCCTGTTTCGCCATTTAAACCCGTGCAGTCGACGCCGCTCAGAGTTCGGCTACTCACTGCCAGCTTCATGCATCACAAACCTCTGGGGGTAAAAAGATTTAAAGATGGTTTTTCTCCCTCGATGAAAACATCACTCAGCTGCTTGTCGGCTCAACTCTGAGCTTTCATAAAACTTTCATTACAGCAAATGAAAGTCTGCTTCCTTTCCAGCTCAGCACAGTTTCCTGTCTCCTACATTAACATCTTGGAGAAAGACACATATGTATCACAGAGGAGCTCCTGAGTATGAAACATACAATAACACCATCGTCCTGATAAATCTATAACCTCTTCAGTCTTTGGTCATCTCTTATTTTTACCCAGATATTTCAGTCATCATTGATGGGCAACTCTGGTGCCACATAATACTCCGTGATTCTAGAAGTCTAAAGTCTGGTCATGTGATGAAACTGTTTTGTCAATCAAGGCCTGATTGCTCCATTATCCTGAGTCTGTTCCTGAAGATTAAGGCTGAACCTCAAGTCGATGAGTTGAGAAAACCCCAAGTTGACTTGTCAAACCCTTTTTAGAGCTGCTTCTCACAGAGAGTGGCAGGGTGTAAACTCTGCAACTGAGTCTTGTCTTGAAATGACCGAACCACAAAACTAACTGTGATTGAAGTAGAGACGGGGATGGAAATAAAAAGCAGAACGACTTGTTTCTATTGGATGCTCTAATACTCTCAGCTCCAGTTACATTCCTGTCACAGAAACACACACAGCTAAAGCGGAAACTACCGGTGTTATGGCGAGTTAAAATCAGAGAATAACAGTGTCAGCAGCCCAGCAGGAGAGACACTCCGCAGTAGGATTTCATAACTGAACTACAACCAAGATGCAAACTTTCTGTCTGTATTAAAAACAAGAACCAATCATCGACTCTTCATATAACAGCCGAATCCAATTAAACTGACGTAAATCTGAATCAGGTACAGCCCACCAATACCTCCATTTATTCAATGTACAAAAAACTTTAACAAATTTTAGTAGAATTTTTTAAATGCAGAAAAACTAAAAACCATGTTTGCAACGACAAAAAACATCAGTTCAGATATTTGTCTTACAGAAGATCAGTTATGGAAAACACTTTCTATTTCATGCCACTTTGCACTTCTTTTCCATCAAAATTTCCAACACAGGCTCCACTTTATTTACTCAACAACTCAAGCTACAAGTTACTTTTGTTGCCAATATTTATACTTTTACTTCTTCCAAGAAACAAAACGACTTATTTAGCAGAAATCATTTCAGAACAGCTGTCCAATAAAACCGAAACATTTGTTATAATGTTTCTCTGCTACAACAGATTTTAACTAAAGGCCAGTGTGGCGCGGTGTTTCAGACTCATCACATTTAAGTTGGTGAAAGTGAGAGTTGGTTGTGTTTTGGGTAAAGAGATGCTGTGACCTTCAGTTAAACCTCCAGAGCTCGACTGAAGCCTGAGATAAAATAAACTGGAACCTGCCTGCAGATAAAACCCATGTTATCTCTATGAGAGAGAGGACTGGCATGCTAAACACCAGCACAAAGAGCCTCTGTTTGCAGTTAGTGTGAGTGTGTGTGCTGGTAAATTCCAAGCTGTAGATAGAAATCTGGTCTCACAGAATAGAATTTTATCAGTTGAGTGAACGTTGGTGTTGAATTCTTGTGATAATATGCTGAAGTCTGCAGCTCAGTTGTATTGGTTGTCATTATCAGATGTGACAATCATTTCAACGAAACCTGACGCAGCGGCCACCTGGCAGACACAGATCTGTACGTCACTTAAATTTATATAAATGATAAATAAAATAAAACACGTCTTCATTGGTGTCGTTAAAAGTGTCTTAATAAACACGGTGGTCCAGGGGTCCCTGGGTTTTTGTCAGTGGAGTCTGGTGGTGATATATAGAGATGTTTCTGGTTAAACAAAAAGGATCTTCCTCTTTAATAAAAAGGTCTGTCTCTGTAGGAATCCTCACATTTATCCTTTAAGTGTGGTGGCCTGTACTCCATTAAAGTGAGTGACCTTTGGTGATTAAAGGAGACGTTAACCTTCACGTGCACTCATCATTAATCTGTCATGTTTGATGTATAATTCTTCTCCAGTTTGTGATGTCCAACGTCCACTTAAATGTTTTTCGTCAATTATTCAAGATGTTTTTATGTGTGCAGTGTATCCTGATCTGCAGGGCAGGATGGTGCTTTATTCAAACAGCAGTAAGGAAATCGTATTTTTTCGTTAATTAGAATAACTTCTGTAGAAGCAAAGCTCCTGACTGCAGAGGCAGATCCGAGTGTTTAACAGTGTAAATGTGTAACAGAGTTAAATCGACCTTCCCTGGGTAAATATCAGAGGAGGAATCTGAGGAGGCATTCAGACTAAATCACATTTCACTCTATAAGATTACACTGAAACACACACACACACACACAACATTTCAATAAACAAAAAGGAACAACAGTCTGAAGAGCAAGAGGAGCTCATTCACACAGAGGGCCTGGTTTTCAGAGGGATGGACGTGGAGCGAGGAGGTGGGGGTTTCCTCAGAAATGTGGAGTTATGCAAGCAGTGATGGATGAACGAACAGACAGACGAGGGAAATGATGATGAGTCAAAAGCTTAGTAAGAGTAAGCATAAAATCTTGGCCCCTGTTCTTCTTCTTCTTCCCCTGAATCTGATTCATATTCAGCAGAAGTGGAAGCACATTTTCACACTAAATCCCCCACAACACAACGTAAATTTAATTCTGAACCTAAGAGCTCTGAGGTAGTTTAACCCGGGTGGGGACTGTACAGGTCCGGTGTTTTTAGACTAAATATATTTCAAGTGTAGAATTAAAATGGATTACTTCTGGATAAAAGAGGCTTATTGGGAAGTAAAATTTATTGAAAATAAAATATAACATTATGTGAAGAATATAAATAATTTAAAAAATCTACAGACCTTCTTTTGGTATCATGTCTAAATGTTCTTGACTTCTTATGTGTTCAGCTGTCAAGACAGAACACCATAACTTTTCAGTGTTGAAGATGCACTGAAACTAACAGAGTAAGAACAGAAATGTGAGCTGATAATCTATTTATTGAAACTGGTAAAGGTTTAGAGAACACGGCCAGAAAATCAGCAGGTTGACCACCACACTGCGCTCCCTCCAGAGGTGTCTCTTCAGCCATGTTTCATTTCTTTTTAACTGTTCCTGTAAACTTTTTACTTCTTTTAAAAAAAAAGTAAGAAAATCCACCTACCAAACACTGATTAACAAGTTATATCTCTTCTGTTTAATCCGAACAAACAGATGTCTCCTGGACTGGTCTACTCACCAGTCCACCTTTACAGCCTCGTTGTGTTTCTACTCACGCTCTTTCAAACTCTCACTAACTTTCTAAGAAGAAAGGCTTTTGGAGAAGAGCTCAGAGCTAAATGAAATGACCAGTTGGAAGCTTAGTGGTGGAGACATTGACGTCATGTGACCGTGGTGTAGTTGGTTTATAGCCTAACATTAGCTTCTTACTTCAAACATCAGAACAGTGGTGTTCATCTGTGAAGATTATCTGATCAACTAAACCTGGAAGGATCAGAAATCCCCCCATAAAAGATAAAACAAACTAAACATAGAGCCAGGCTAGGCTAGGTTTCCCCTGTTTGCAGTCTTTATGCTGAGCTAAGCTAAGTGGTTTTAATCTTGTCATCTAACTCTCAGCAAAAAGACAATAAGAGCACGTCCAGAAAACAACCTGGGCTGTAGCTCGAGGAGTTTATTTGACATGATACTGAACCCACCAGAAAACACAAAGTTCATCAGCATCTGTTCAATTACACCCAAACAAACAACCAGAGCGGCAGCGTGTCGTGAGCGTGGCTGATGAAGACAGCGGCTGCTGCAGCCTCCCAGCGTGCTGCGGCGGAGGTGGCGGTTGTTATTATTTGGGGCCTGTCTCTTCTCATTAGAGTCTACACTGTGTGTGCAGTCGCCGGCTGCCTGACGCTGTAACTGATGACATTTTCACCACGAGAGAGGAGAGGGAGGAAAATCAGTCCTGTCAGTAACACACACCGCCTGTTGCTCTCCATCACTCCCGCTCTCTCTACTTCAATTATTCTTTGCTGTTTTCTCTCTCTTTATTTCTCAGTCTCTCCTGTTCACATGCTCGCTTTTCATTTCTGTTTTTCTTGCTCTTATGACCTCTATTTCTTATTTCTATTTTGGTTTCTCCACTGACTCTCTCTCTCCTGTCTCACTGTTACTGGGACAAAAATGATCTGAACAAACTGCACTTTCACCTACAGACTTCAGACTTTCTCTTTGCTTCATTAACGTCGAGTCATGGTGAGAAAGAAAAAGCAACTTTGCATCTTGAACAAAAGGAATATGTATGAAACCTTTAAATGTAGATTCAGCTACGACTTCCAGGAGAAATGAATTGATTCTACATGAATTAAAAGATAAATGACCAGTGTGACCTGGAACAATCGAGCCAAATGCTTCATTAAAAATGTGTGTGTGATGTTTATGATGATGACGATGGTGAAAACCAGCAGACCCCCTCTCACACACACCTTCCTTGCCTGGTCATTGTCTTCGATCTGACCCAGATCCCTGCCGCTGGCCTGAGCGATCCGCTTCCCCGACACCAGATTCCCAACCATCACGGACGCAGGACCGATCTCTGAGGAAGAAGAGGAGGAGGACGAATGTGAGGACAGGTGAGACGGGAGGGGAGTTAAGTGATGTCAGCTTCACACTCTACCTGGTTGTTTCTGCCGGGGTTTGGGCAGGTTGGTGACGCAGGTGTGCGGACACATGAGCACGTTGCAGGGGTGCAGCGACCCCTCCAGGAAGAGCTGCTTGGTCTCTGACAGGTGGATGCCACCCAGGGGAGTCTTGGGCAGAGTGTTGGAGGGCACCAGAGCCAGGCAGTACACCCCCACCTGGTGGATACCGTCTATCGCCTGGAGGGTTAGAGGGTGAAAAATGTTACCTCAAGTTTGAGCTTTACTTATCACATTATTCACCATTTTCCAGAGGTGACAGTTGTGTTAAAGTATCAGTAAAGACTCAAGAGACGAACAAACTGAAAATCGCAGTTGCACGTTGTTTCCACAGACTGTAGGAAACAATAAATGTTCCTTAATAGTCCTTAAATAGCCAAAACAGGGTGATGCTTGTTGGGTCTCTCTTTGTAAATATTATTATGATATAAATATGTATGAAAAGTGCCTTGAGATAACTTCTACTGTGATTGACTGTTATATAAATAAACTGACTTGACTTGACTGGTGGGTTTTGCGGGGCTAAAGAGAAGTTAGAATAAGACAGAAAAAAAAAGTTCCTCTAAAGTTATTGTAAAACAGAATCACACATTGATTGCTTTCTGATTTTAAACGTGTTCCAGCTAAAAATGGTCATTTAACTAATTATTAACCCATTGAGACAGGAAATGATTGGAATATTTGTAAGATTTTAAAATAAAATAACAACAAATGTCATGCAACTGATTGATGGGATTGTACAGAGCTGGAAGTATCTTTTAAAATTGTCATTTTATTAACACCTCACACCTGATGTAACGTGTCTTAACTTAAACGTAACATAAAATGTTCCATCATCGCCGGTATGAAAATATGAGCAGCTCTCCGAGTGCTGTCGCATCCTGTCATCTTAAAACGCTGACAGTGTCTGTAACCACATGAGCTAAATGTAAAAAACATCCAGGCCGGTATCTGTGATGGTAAAAGGAATAAAGAGATTTGGTTTTATTGCAGCTGTAAAAATGCAGACGGTTTTTATAGTTTCACCACAGTCTCCAGACCGGCTTAGAGAGAGATCTGGAGTTTGGACTGAGACTCTATCTGCACAGCGTGAACGTAAAGCACAGGATCATATACTGTATATGTGTGTGGATGTAGACAGAAATGTGGTGTGAAAGAATGTGTGTGTCTGTCTGGTGTGTTTCCCTGATCTGGTTTGTGCTGCAAGATAAATCTGGTGTTACTCAATAGTTTTGTTATTGTCGACAAAAATCCCATGAAAAGACCAAAAACCACTGACGTGTTAGTCCGCCTGTCAGTACTTTCTGACCTCTCCAGTTTCAGTTCCAAACACACTGATTCCTACTGAAGATGTAAATATTATGAAACAGGTCAAAAACATAAAGTTTCATTTTAAACTTTGCTCTGTAATTCAATAAAACATCTGGTTACTGTAGTTTTTCATCAAACAAACAGGAGAAAACAGAGTGTTTATTGGGGACTACTTTCAGCAGCGGATTAATCCACATTTGGAGTTCTGGGGCAAAACCTATTTTTATGAGGAAAAACCTATCCTTTCCTTGTGTTGAGAAAGAGAAGAGCAAATAGCTGCAGTTGATAAGTTTCAATTTTTAAACAAATCAAGAAAAACAGTTTGGTGCTACCATTAGCTAGTTTGGCTAGCTAACGTTAGCATTGTCAAACTTTGTTTTTCCTCATATTTTCAATTAACTTTGTAATAAATGCTGCTGCACTTTTTGCTATAAGATAATGTTGAGTTATGTGTTGGTTATTTGTCTGCTTGATTACTAATAATTGGTCTCAGAATCAGCCCCTTTTAATATTTACCTGCAGAACTCGGCTCATCCACTGGAAACTGTCCTCCTCGGTGGAGTCTGGCCTCTGCTCAGCCACGACCACGATCCTCTCATCGTGAAGCACCGTGATGGAGAACACCGCTATCCTGCAAAACAAAGAGCGAACATGACGACCTCCATGAGAGGAGACGGCCAAAGATGGAGAGCCCAGACACAGGACTCACCTGCCCCTGTAGACAAACTTCATGGGCTCCACAGCGAGTGCCGTGGCCACGATGTCGTCAGCGTTGTGCCGACGTCCCCCGACCACCATCAGGCCGTCCATCTTCCCCGCCACGAAGATCAGACCTGCAGGTCCGATGAAACCCAGCAGGCCGGTCCTGGTGAAGGGAAACTCGCTGACGGGAGCCCCGTTGTTGGACATGGGGAAAACCTGGGAGGAAGCACGGTCCAGGTTCAAAAAGCTTTTAAGGATTTTAACAAAGAGAGGAAGGTGAGAAAAGTGTTCACGCCCTCACCTCAAAGGTGTTCTTGGTCATACCAGCCAGGCCATAATAGGAGGTTCCCGTGGCGACAGTGCAAACACACAACTCCCCGATCTCATCGGTTTTACAGAGCAGAGGAACGCCTTCCGGTTTCACCACACACATCATAGCTAGAAAGAAAGACAGGTGATAAGAAAGATTTCAAAAAAAGACTCTTCTAATCTGACTCCCGGTGAAAAGCAGATTTCAGGTGCGTCTCACCTCCGGGCATGACGGAGCCGACGTCCTGCAGCGTGAGGACCGACAGCTTCTCCTCCGAGTCGACCCGGATCACGCCGTGACTCAGACCCTGCATGGACAACACGCCGCGACCAGGAGGGGTGCTGCCCTCCTCCACTGGCCTGCAGGGAAACAGACAATCAGACGGCGTGCAGGGTGATGGAGCACCGTTAATTATGAGTGTATGATCTTGTATTTTTTATCTGTCTGAGAACAAATTAGTCTTTTACACCAAGAGCATGAGGACACTTCTTGTGAAGAAGGACATCATTTTAAAAGACAGCAGTTTGAGAAAGTCACAATATTTCTGGCAAGTGAGGAGAAAAAAGTAAAGTGTGGACATTTTGGGGAGAAGTGAGAACAATTACTGAGTAAACTCAGGCTTTAATGACAGTTTTGGAAAGTGAGGACATATTTTTCAAAGAGAGGGCACCTTTAGAAAGTCAGTGGTTTTTTGGAGAAGTGAAGAGAAATTGTGAATATTTCTGAAAAGCAAAAACATTTCGAGACATTTCCAGGAAGCAAGGACAGTTTTGGAAGGAGACAACAACAAACTTTTTTGTTGAACAAGGACATTTTAAAAAATAATAAGAAGACAACTTTAAAGAGTGTGGACATTTTCCTGGAAAATTAGGATTTTTTGTGATGTGAGGGGATCTCTGGAAAGCAAGGACACACTGGACAGTGAGGACATTTTTTGAAGGAAGGGGCAACTTGAAAAGTTAAAAGGTAAATGTTTTGTGAAGTGAGGATGAGGGTATTTTCTGCAAATTATCACCAGGCTGTTTAAGGGTGAAGACTTTTTAGGGTGGTTATGGTTAAGGTTTGAGTTATATTTAGGCTGAGTGAGGTCTAGACTGGTGTATGTCAATGTAAGACCTTTGAAGTGAGTTCATTACTGCCGCACCCATTCAGATAAAGTGGCATTTATTGGCCTATGTGTGGCACAAGCACACACACTTTTACAGTGTTGTAATCAAGCCAACACGTGGAGGGCAGCTGCTCCAGTTTGACTGTAATGTGGAGTTTACATGTTTGAAGCACAGTGTAGATGATGAAAGAGGATTAAAGATTGTAAGTTCAGTGTTTCCAAAGCCACAGAGTTGTAAAGTCGAGACTTGAGTTAATCATCATGAGTTAAAATAAGACTGGGATGTAGTGGGAGGAGGGTACGGCCACTGAAGGAGCTTCTTATTTACTGAGGAAATGAATCTGTATCATGTAAAAATCACAATAAAAATCATTGAAACATCAAACTGCTGTAAGTGGAAAAGTGTTTGGATAGAGGATAAGGACATGAAGTAAGTGATTTCAGGACAAACTTTGTTTAAAATTGGAGGATGTGACTCCTTATGATGATGACGACTTGATTTATATTTTTAAAAATAAGCACAGACACATATCAGACAATAGCAAAGATAATTTACAGACTTTTCTTTCTACAAGTTGCTGCAGATGTCTCTCTTTTCCAATTAAACTTCATGTGTCTGAAATTACTGTAACTCTGTTTATGTGTCTTGTGATGTTCAACACGTGTGCGCTCACAACTACAAAGATGTTTTTATAAAAAGACACATACATGTGGAAAATCAGCCTCTGGCATATGAGTGAGTGTACCTCCTTATAGCCACAGTGAGAGCCTCGGGGGAGCTGGCGCAGGGACAGATGACCTCCGGCTTCAAACCTTTAGTCTGGAAGACGTTGAGGAAGGCGTCACAGGATGAAATCGACCCTGAGAGAGAGAGAAACGGTCAAAACTTTTTTTCCATGTGCAATTCAGCAAATAGCGAGCAGGAAGCAGCTCATTACAGCTATTCTTTTAATTGTAAGAGAGTAGTTTCCACTGGGAATCACTTTTCAGAATCCTTCAGTATTTCTTTACATCTTTATAGTTTTAGTTTGATAAAAAATGTTGATATGCTCATTAAGACTGTCTCAGTTATTACTGTGCACTCACTGAAATAAACTTTACAAACAGTATTGGACTTTTACTCCCCTGGGTTTTGCTTCTCAGGCGGTTTACAGGTTTATTACACTGACTAAACATGTTTTGTGGATTTTAAAAATATCTACATGGAGCTTAACAGGTGGCAATGTGTAATTAGGACATTCTCCTACAGACACAGTTAAACAAGGCAGTGCTCTTCAGTAAAATGACAGAGCGAAGATGCTGTGATTTTAAGAGAGGCTGACAGTAAAGCTGTTTATGGTATTTCCACTATCTCCTCCTCTCCGAAACAAAAGGACCAGGTGGTTAAAACCAATAAAAGCACTGAATAAAGAAGTTTCACATTATAAATCAGGATGTCAGGTGTGTTTGCTCGGCTTGTTTCTCTAATACCCTAAGATTCAAATGTCCAGTGACTAAATTCCTTCATCTGGTTAAAGGTTCTTGTTGAAAGATTATAAAAAGGACTGGATGCAATGTGTTATTTGTTGGAATAGAACAAAGGAACAGTGCAGAGAGTTTGTGCAGAGTGGTGGGGTGGATATTCATGGTTCCCAGAGGATAAACCCTTTAGTTTTTAATGATTTTACCATTGCACCACCAGAGAGTGTGTGTTCTTACAGGGATTTGAACCGTCAGCCACCACCAGCATGCGCAGGGAGCTCAGGTTGATGTCTCTCTGGTCCCGATGGGCCACCAGAGCCCAGTGCATGTCCCGCGACTTCGCACAGGCCACTTTGGCTACACACAATAAACACAACAAATTCAGCTGCTTAAAATCTGTGTTATTGACATCTATTCACAGGTACTTCTGAGGCAATAACTGGTATTTCGTACCTTTGTACTGGCAGACTTTTTGGATCCAGGACAGAGGGTTGACCTTCATGAGGGCGTAGGGAATACTGATGACATGCATCATATTCATCACACTCTGACAGAGACACAAAGACAGAGAGAATGATGTTTCAAGAGAACTTAACAGAGAGTCGACTGTTTTTAGTTTAATATTTAATGCATAGAAACACATATTATGTGAGTCCCCAACCAAATCACAATCTATGTTGCATTAAAAGAGAAAGTCTGTTCAATTTCCTCATTCTTCACAAGTTGAAATGTGTTTTTCCTTACAGTCAGGACAGCGTGCCACAGTCCGACGTCCTTCTTGAAGTCTAATACATTCACTATGGTCTCAGCTGGAGGACGAGAGGGAGAGAGAGAGACGTGAACATTGACCAGCCATCAAAGGTGAAAGATGCTTCAGACTGAATAAAATGAAGTGTGTTACCTTCTGTGTATGAGCAGGACTGTGTGAGGGCCTGGCAGTGTGTGAGCATGGCTATCCTCATCACGGTTACGCCGAGGACGCTGCCATCCTTACAGGTTTTATACTGGACAGACGGAGACAGAGACAGAGGTGAGGTGATGTTAATGTATAGTCGTAGATTATTTACATTTCTAAGACACCATCAGGGTTCTCCACTACTTCCTACAGCTCCTTTTCCAGGACTTTTCCAGGACATTTTTCGTCGCACGATACACAAAGATGAGCATCCAGGGCTGTGATTTATCTATGAAATCATCTATTTCATGCTTAGAAATTATGGCACCTCAGTTACCTACTATAACCAAGCTACAATTATGGCTTGAGCAGCTCTCACCCCAGCTTTCCCTTTTCTCTTTTACTTTTTCTCTCATCTCCTTCTCTTGAAAAATAATAATTAGGCAAAAGTATTTGAATCTTCTGCAGCAGGAAGTGCCGTCACTGTAACAAACACACCAAGCTCTGTTTATAATATTGATATTGTCAAAGTTTCCTCACTGGATATCAGAGATAAACGCTGGTTTTAATGACTTCTAGGTCTTTTTAACTGATCTACAGTTCAGCATTACTCTTGAACTTGCTGGGCCTGATTCCAGCAGTTTGAGCTGCTCACCAGAGTTACACAGAACAACAATAGATGCTTAGAGAAGTTCAACAGGTAAGATATAATGGCAGAGAGTCTGTTGCCTGTCTGCTGTCTCTCTCAGTCTCAGTTATAAAACAATGCAGGTGGCATCAGAGTCAAAATGCTGTCAAAGTATGTGACAACATATCTCAGCTGTCAGTCAAACTGTGCGACTATAAAAACATGAAGTCATCTCAAAAACAATATTAATATATTTCTGAGGCCTGGATCAGCTCTGGAAGTATTGATTGACATTTTTTAAGCTTCTTTCTTTATTTATTTTTTTTACAGAGTTCCCAAAACCAAAATGATGTCTGAATGCTTTGGAGTCGACAATAATCAATGACATTCTTCCCCAAAATAAGATCTCCCCTGTCTGAAAAGTCTGGCACCTATCTGACAAAACAACTGCAGGCATGAGAATAAAGAACATTATGAGCTGCTATTAAAGTTATGAATCATGTTGAGACGTTATCTTTCAAAAAAGAGAAAAAAATGTCAGACGTGCTGAAGAAATGAGACAAATTTCTTTGCGCCACAGATAGAAATAAGCTCCACAGTAATTTCATCTGTCTCGACAGTCTGAGACTTCTGTTAAAAAACAAAAGGTCAATCGTTTTTCAATCATCCCTCCTCTTTTCATCATTTTCCTCTCAGCCTTTTTCAATCCGCGATGCAATCAAGGAGACATTTCACCTTGCTGCTGGTGCAATTACTGGCCGGTTGCTTAAAGGGACGTTAGGGTAAATTCAAATCAATCAGACAGGATGACGGCGGAGAAACATCCACTAAACTGGGGTGTGATACTAATCCAAAAAGACGTGTAGTGCCATTGATTTACATTCACCAGACTGTGATGAACAAACCTACACAAGTGGAAATCTTTTGTTGCCCCCCTGAGAAGACATGCTTCAGTGTGCTTTACCTCGATGTAGGCGGTGTCTTGGTTGGCGTCCTTGATATGTGGGAACCAGTCTCGGGGCGGTTTGGAGAGGTGTTTGGACTCTGCAACGAACCACAGCACCTTGGGCCAGCCTGGACACACGAGGATACAAAACAAACTTAGCCTTTCAGTTGCTGTATTTTGGAGGTTTAAGAATGTTGGAGACATTTTAATTTTAACGTTTGTAGTTTGACCTTTCCTCCTGATTCACCTGTTAAACCTCATTTAGACTGGACTGGGTCTGGAACCAGATCTTTGATTGGATTTGGACCTGCAGTTTGAGTTAGAAAGTTGGCCAAGATTATCACAAGCCATATTTATTTCTTCCCATTATGCAACCAATCCTATAGAGGACCTCTGGTGACATATGAAGGAAAAAAATACAGTGTGGCCACAAGTTAATAATGTGTAGGAATGAGATCATTAAGTCGTGGCTGAGTTTTAATAAGCTGAGGGAATGAGATGAATGACTTGTGGCTACAATAAAATTATCATTAGTCAGTTGTTTATTGACTTATTGGCAGGGGTATCATAAGTAGCTGCTGGCAAACACGGACAATTTTGACTTGATTTCATTTGATTTGAACCTTGGAATGAATTATGATGACATACTTCAGCAACTCGCAAGAGATAAATAAATATCTCTTGAAATCATTTAAATAAATCATTTTTTTCTTTCAAATGTCACCAGAGGGCCTCCATACAGTCCAGTTGCAGATCTTCAGGAAGGCACTAAATGTTATTGATTTGTTTTCATGCTTTAGAGTAACTGATCAGAATGAGGAACCAGTCAGCTCCATCATCTACAAATATGAATATACTGCCCCTGTGAGACAGCTTTGGTCCCTGCCATGTTTCAGTATCTCCAAGAAACTGGTTAAACATCACTTAACCAAAGACGGTTTTCCAGAGAATGATGCATTATGTACACACTCATACAGTAGGTGGCAATATTCACCTTGTTGGTGTGCGACCTGCCAATTAACACCTGACGGAAACTGTGCCTGAGACCACGTTTCCACGTGGATGGTTGTTCACGATTTGTTGTGCATCATCAGCATATCGGTGAAGATAAATATGTATATACATACTTCTGTATAACTCAATCAGTCAGAGAGTCTTGTGCAGTGTCAACATGCCTTCATTTTACTTCAACTGTTATTACAACTGATTTTTTTTTTTTTCCTTTTTCAAGGATGTATTTCTCAGTGCAGAGTGTTCACATGGCCGAACATGACTGAGTCGTCAGTATGCTCAGCCTGTTAATGTCTGAATTAATGCTCCTGTTCCTGCCGGGCAGCGAGACAGAAGAAACAATCAGCAGCCATGTGAATGAGATGAGTTTAAAGCCTGCTGATCAATAAGAGGAGCACTCCACCTTAATGAGCTGCACACACACACACACACACACACACACACTGCTAAATCTATGCTGAGTGAGGAGCAGTAAATCTGGCGGCATCATGTTTCTATTTATACATCCATTACTGAAAAGCAAACAGTCGTTATTAATCACTAGGAGATTCTCCTTCTCTCTTTCTCTCTCTATTCAGTGCTAATGTCTCTTTATTCTCAATCCATCATGTGTCTCCTTCCATCCGTTCTCTTTCCCTCCTCCGTCTTGTCAGTCGTTTCTTCTATCGATTTGCATTACCGCTTCACTGACTCTCTCTCTCTCTGTCTGTTCCCCTTCTCTTTCTCTGTGTCTCTCTATCATCCTGTCGTCCATTACTGAGCCAGCTGTCTGCAGCCATCACTCTTTCCATTCATCCCACTGAGAGATGCAGGAAAATCTGAATTGAAACAAGAGAGGCACGGCCATGCTTTGACCTCTGACCCCTGACTATGTGGGTTCATATCACGTGTGTGTGTTCTGTGAGCTTATTTCTGCCTTGCAACAGTATTTCTACTCTATTATTTTTCATCCAGTTCTATTTAATCTAATTTTATTCCAATAGAACTGATTGTCTTTTTCTATTTTATTCTGTATTTAAATGCATTTCTTCACCTTACTGCATGAAAAGTACTTTGAAGCAGCTATATAAATAAACTTTCTTTTCCCCAGAGTTCAGTCTTTTCTACATAATTTAAAAATCATTACTTCAGGAAATTTATCGCTCTTTTCCTGGAAAGTCTTATTATTACTCACCATGAATAAAATTTCATTTTAAAAGCAGAACTGCTGAAAGCTTATCATAAATTTGTGTTTTCTCTTCTAATTGACATTTTTTCATACATGGTGATTAAGTGGTAACAGTTTTAGACAAAAAATATCAGTGCTAACTGTTCAGTGTTGTTTGGCTGAGTATATCCTCTTATAAGTTCTAATAAATCTGACAGGTTACATAGGGAGTGTATAACCATCTATATTTATTTATTCATTTACATTGGGATCATGTACAAAATATACTAATCTCAAAAAAGAGAAGAGATTCTTTGTACCAGATTTAACTACTGGCTAATTTCCATCTGCAGTCTGCAGGTGAGAGAAACAATAAAACACCGAGCAAAACATAAAATCACCACTACAAATAGGCTTATTTATAACCACACACACACACACAATCTTTATAATGCATGAGTACATTTAAAGAAGAAGTTGTTCATTGTTGTCTGATGATTTATTGCAACTTTTACTGGACTTTCTGCACTTCATGCTCCATTTGTTTTAAAGCATGTGCACTCTACAGATGTGGGAATGAGAGTCCTTCACGTCTTAAGCCACTTTTTGATAGTTGGGCAGTTTTCCTTATGTAATTTTATCTTTAATCTGCTTGTTCCATGAAATATTTTGCCTCACAGCTGAATGGCATGCTGCTATTTTAGCATAAAAAGTTGATCCACTTATATTTCTGATGGTAATAATAAGGTTTTGTTCACTAACACACAAGTGCAAACATGCCAAAAATTCCAGGTATTCTTCTGAGGAAAATGGGAGCAGATTTTGGCAAGAATTCCCACTAACACTGGGAATGGTTTACTTGATATCTAACACCACTGCTTGCAGTGTAACAAGCACAGAAGAAGTGTACGTGTGTGTTTATTTATGTGTGACCTTTGAACTGTGGGATCTCTCCGGTGGGACTCTTGGGTAACCCTTTATGGCAGGCGTCGCTGGTCAGAGCCACCGTCACTCCACAGCTCCCCAACAGAAATCCAATCTGCTGACTGCCGGCGTCCTGGAGAGAGAGAAATATGATTAATCAGCTGGGTTGGATTGTAATTAATCAATTCATGCTTGTAGGTCCAGGTCAGCTCCTCCGCATGACTCTGAGGTAAACAACAGCCTTCCTGATTCTTCCCAGAGGACATTACAGCTCACGGCGATGGCCAATCCAAACTGTGACTCAAACAAATCTACAACAACAACGGCAGCAGCAGAGATGTTTCTTCAGAGACATTTGGCTCTGATTACACCTCAGCAGAGCTCAGAGCTGCACGGTGACTCACCACCACCACCACAGCTTCTAATGACTCATGTTTTTAATACAATCCCCCGGTGGAGAATTAACTCCATCGACTGGTGTGAATTAGCGCTGTTCGACTCTGCTGCGCGTCCTCTTTTCAACTCCATAACACTGTTTGACATGAAGAAGAAGCAGAAGGAATTGAAACAAACTTCTCTGACTGCCTGACGTCCAGCTGTTTGTCGAACACCTGGAAACAGACAAACTCTCCATCACTCTGTTTCTCCACCTATCAACTGGACTTGATCAACTGCCTGCTGCTGGATCTTTGGGAGCCATAACACAGGATCTGTAACAAAGTAAAATACTAAAGAAATGACTGCATAGTTCCCTAAAGTGCAAACCATCAAATCAAAAACAAACTCTAAAGTTTACTCTACTGGATAAACTGACAAGACAAAGTTTCTGTGTCTCGCTTGAGAACTACAACTTCCCAAACCTGTCAACCTCTGTCTAATCCAGGAAGTGTGATATTCTACAAAGTACAGACACCATTGACACTGAAGACACCAAAGATGGAGATTCACATGCTGAATCTCAGACTGCTAAAACCATTTCTGGTGCTCCAGTGTTTACTTTTTCAATATCTGAAAAACGTGGTTGGCGAGGTCACAATGACCTTGACCTTTGACCTTCAGCCACCAAAATCGCATCAGTTTGTCCTTGAGTCGAAGTGAATGGATGTACCAATTTTGAAGAAATTCCCTCATGGTGTTACTGAGATATCACGTTCACAAAAATGGGACAGACGACTGGACGAACGGAGAGGAAGGAGCTTTAAAAATGTTCTTTATAATTCAATTCAATTCAATTCAATTTATAATGTTCATGTAAAGTCACCATCCTTACTTTTTGATGCATTTGACACCTAGAAACATCATCCAATAAATAGCTACTGTTTTAATTTTAATTCAATGTTCATTAAGTGCCGGACTAAATTGATCAGGTCTTGGTTGACGTTGTATAATATCCTTATTCAACACTTACCTTCCTGGTCAGTGGTACTTCTATTGGCACAGGGACGACCTCAGCCAGCAGGCAGCCGTAGAAAGCTGTCATGAAGGCTCCAGGATCGTTGTTTGGGAAGACCAGCGCCACCTATGGGCAGGAGGAAAGACAGGACACAAAGGTTACAGTGTGAAAAGAAGAGAAATCTCTGGAGAAGTAAGGATGGATGCAAATAATAAAAATAAATCAACTGGTGTGCGTCCATTCTCTTGCTATTTTGAGAACAGACAGTCACTTTTTGGTCAAAGTTGAGTGTGGAACGAAGGACACTTCTCACCCTCAATGGTCGTCATCTTGGCTATAAAGCAGAAAGAGAGTGGACCACCAACATATTTTCAAACTTCAGACAACAACAACAACCTACAAAGGCCTAAAACCTCAAATGTGAAATATACTGACACAGAAGCATTTTGATTTAGTATCAGAGCATATGGAAAAAGTGCTTGCAGGGTGTTTTGTGTGTTTGCGACGCTGAAAGATGATCACTGATACTAACTGCCGCCACAGAACCAGAAATTCATCCATGCAGATAATGAGTCTTATCAGAAAAGAATAAAGCTGATTCTCTGAGGGAGCATCTGGTCAATCTCTCTCTCTTTAACCCTCTTCCTTCCTTTCCTTCTGTTTTCTTTTTCTAACTCCTCTACTTTCTATTATCTTCTACTCTCCTCCAGTCTACCTGTTTACCTTCCTTCTCCAGTATCTCTGTCTGGCAGAGTGTCTCCTTCTCTCTGTTTATTCCCCCCAGTCTCTCCCTCTCTCTCTGCCTCTGTTTCAGTTCATTTCACTGCAGTTCAAACGGTTTAACTGGCACACTGAGGTTTATGTTCAACTGCCAAAAACGCTTATATAACGGTGGCATATATGAAAACAAACCTTTGGATGAGAAGGAAAAGAAATGACATAGAAAAAGCTCATTCATTATATACTCTAAAACAAGAAAAACAATGGGTGCAAGATTGAATTAACATTTAATAAACATCTATTTCAGTGTGGCTTTTCCCCACATGCGTGGTTTTGAGCTGGGACTCTGCTTTTTGCATCAAAGCAAATGCAGACTGACAATGTGTTGGATGGGCTGAGTGCTTTAACACATGGCAAATGCAGAAAAAGGGAAGAACTGCAGCTGCAAAAAACATCATTTAATGTAAGGCAGTATCTTCTGCAGCAGGTATGAGAATGCAGCATTTATAGTACCCCCAGATTCAGGTGATGTTAGTACAGCTAACGCAAGTAGACACAGGTGGAATATGGAAAACATTAAACTATGTTATTCCACAACAGAGTTCCACAAAGTTTTTAATTTTCTGTCTTCTGAGTACAGAAAGTTTTAACTTCTACTCATGTGACAGTTAGTTCTGTACATTTTTCTCGTTGGTGAATCATCTCTACACCGTGAGATCTCATCTGAAACATATTTTCTCTCATGTTTCTGTAACGTCACAGCCGACTCTTTATCTCCTGCTCCTCCCATGTTGGATCGAGTTCGGCTCCAGTTGCTGGTTGTGATGATAACGGTGAACCTCAGCTTAAGTGCTGTTTAATAGCTTCCATATACAGTACTGGACTTTGTGTGTGTGTGTGTGTGTGTGTGTGTGTGTGTGGATGTCGGGGGGGCACAGGGGTTGAAGCTATAAGCTAAGTGCACCTGAGTGAATGAGAGTGGTGTAATGATGCTTTAACAGGACTAATGTTGACATGTGCAGGTCTGACTGGAGACGTTCAGGTTTCATCTGTAGATGATACGAGCGAGAGACGAAGGGAAATGACTCTGTTACTGCGAACATGAGGCTGCAGAGATTCAGCAGCGTCACAGACTATAAATACTTAACATAGTTAAAGCTCGCTGTAGGACTTTTGTACCAACTCTTTCTGGAAAAGATCTGGATTTATCTGGTTTATTGATGTTCACATAGCTTTTATGTCACTATGACCCCAAGGTTTGTTGTGATCCTTGCTGCAAGGACACACTTCTTCTTCTCCTGATCTCTTTTTACTTTCTCTGTCCTCTCTGGTTCCTTTCTCCTCCTCCCTCAGACTAATATTACCAGCTTCACACACTAACATTATTTCAAAGGTTCCTCTCTTTCCTCCCTGTGATTTGGATGTTTAAGGCTCACACAAATTTCAAATATGTTTGAAGTTAAATTAGTGTGGTTCTGACTGGGGCTGACTTGAATGCATCACAGCGTCAAAGCTTTGACCGTTGCCTGACTTTGAAATAAGCATTCAAATGCTTCAATTTGTTTTTTATTATTCTAATATATGCATTACCAGAACAATTCTGAATAGCCCATAAAATAGGAAACAATGATCCAACGGCATTCATCAGTGAATGATGCAGGAATGAGTCCTACAACCTATAAGTAAGTTAGCATGTTAGCATGTTAGCACTTCCTGTTCCCTCGTCCCAAAGTCTTTCTGGTTAAATGTCTGAAATAAGGTCTGTGGTTTTAACACAAGCTCAAGACATTTTCAGGTTTTATTCTCGGACATAAAATGGGTCAGTAAATCCCCCACTCCTGATGTTTGAAGCTTTTACGTGTCTTAAAAAAGGCGGTTGCTAACGAGTGTCTAAATGAGACTACAGAGGTTGTCGGGGACGTTAACATGAAAACCCATCTACTCACCAGTCCACCTTTACAGCCTCGTTGTGTTTCTACTCGCGCTCTTTCAAACTCTCACTAACTTTCTAAGAAGAAAGGCTTTTGTAGAAGAGCTCAGAGCTAAATTACGTTCCAGAATAACCTCCCAATTTGAGAAGGTGATCCACAAAAAGTGCCAGATCTACTGAAGGAGGATCTAACAACTGCATCAGCCTGTTCTTCTTTGTTTATTATATGTTCACACTAACAGAGTAAAACACTGAAATCTGTCAGTTGTGTGAGAAAAATATTTCCTGCCTGTGGAACATGCCGCCCATCTATTTTATGAAACCACTAAGAAATACACCACATGATAGAAAAAAAGAACGATTAAATGAAACCTGAAATTCTATTTTTTTTGGTTCTGAAAGTCAAATCACATCCACAAACCATATTTGACTCTTCACTGGGCTCATTTCCCGAAACTGTTTTGAGCTTGTTTCACCACATAGAAATACAAAAACCCTCTAATGTACCTTCATAAAACAACAACTCCTGTATCGTTTTTCAGTGTAATTAAATCCCCTCTGCTTTCTAAGCACTCCCTCACCAAAACTCATTTCTGTAATCATCCTGCAAGACACATTTCTCCATCAGAAACACAAAACAACACCTGTAATTTTTTTAGTGTGCAACTTATTAAAGCTCTAGTAAAATGGTGAAAAAGACCAGTTTGTAATTCACAACGAGAGAGAAGGAAAAGGACTTGTGGAGTAATTAAAATACACACAGTGGCTTCGTGCCAGTCTTGACTTAGTCTCCAGTTGAGTGGGAAATTGAGCTTAAAATAAAGATGAAAGAGGGACGAGAAGAAGGGGAGCAGAGGCGGTGAGGGTGTCACATGGAGGCAGATGCATGTGGGACTGTTACCGAACCCTTTCCCATTTCACCATGATCGTCTTTTCATGTGTGGAGAGGTGTGGAGCGCCGGGTAAAGAGGCCTTGAGTATGATGTGATGATTATACAGACAGAGGAGGAAGGAAGGAGAACACACAGGAGCTTTTTTTAAAGAGCATTGAGTGATGATCAAAAAAATTCCTGAGAGGTGACGTCAGGAAAAACTGCTGCTCTGTGATGTTTGAATACCAACGGAAATGTAAGAGACAACAGAGGAAAAGGTCTGATGTTTGTAAGTCCAGCTGTTTCTGACTCTTGTTAAAAGATCAGTCAACTCAAATGGCCAAAAACAAACACTTTCTCTTGTGGTATCTGGCCTCACAGATAAGTTCGGTTTCTAAGTCCACTCCAATAAAATCAGTGTTTTCTCACTCACCCGGTCTCCAGGCCTGACGAGTGGTTCCTGTTTGGTTCCCAGTTTGTGCAGCAGGTTGTAGGCCACCTTCACACTCCTGGACCACAGTTTACCTGCAGGTGAAGTTTTATAAAAAATGTAATCAGGAGATCAGAGAGTCGTCAGGTAATTTATGTTGTGCCCTGTAAAAACATAAAAAGACCTTTCTAATAGCTGTATAAAGGAACAAAGGATGAGATCATGAGTCTCCATATGCAAAACATTACTGCACTGACGTGGCACATTTGAACTTCCATATATGTCACATCATGAGTGGGCCTGTTTGGAGATAATCATACAGATTTCATAACATCCCACAAACCGAACCCGTCTTGTGACCGCAGTGTAACTGGATCCACAGAAACATAAGGAACACGTCAGTATTTAATAAATAAATGGCTCAGCGATAACTCTATGAATGTATTTAGTTACTATTTGTGCAGTTTTAGGCAACAGGAGAGAACTGAAGAACCTCCGGAGGCTGATGTTTACAGAAGGTGTAAAATAACTTGCGTTAAATGCCTCCCTGTACATAAAGTTTAATAATATTATTATCAGATCTTTCCCATCAGTTTCATTTCCCTGCAGGTTGAAGTCAGCTCACCTCACAACAATAGAATCAGTTTTCATCCTTTACCCCCCCCCATCTAATTCAGACTGGCAGATGCAGATATTATGCATGAGCAACCCAGTGTGAGTTCCTCATTGTTTTTCACACTAAATGAGGTTTTTCTGATGTTTGTCAGAGCTAATGAATTGAAGAAAAGGGAAGCTCTGGGATCCCTCGAGGAAAATAGACTGTTAGAGAGAAAAAAATAAACTGCAAACAAAGGCAGAGCAACAGTGATTCAATGACAGCCGACGAGATTTAACAAGTGTAATTTAAAAAAAAAAAGAATTTAATTACTGAATTCAGAGTTAAAGGACTCAGAAAACGACCTCAAGGAGAATAAAGAGGATTTTTTCATTTAGACTTCATTAGTGATACCAGGTACAGCGGTGCATTGTGGGTGTGTGACTCCTTAAATTATGGCAAAAAAACATGTTTTGTCCAACTTTGACCATCAAATCCCCTTGAAGCGGTCTTCAGAGATCACATTCAAGAGGCCAAACGTGGGTTTTGTGAGGTCACACTGACCTTTGACCTTTGACCACAAAAAGTCTCCTCAATTCGTCCTTGATTTCTGAGATTTAAGTCATAAAGTTGCGAGAAAAAAAAACAGATTTTCTCTGAAATTCAAGCCATGAATTCAAGTCATTTGCTTACAGGCTTTAACACACTATTAACATGTACTTACATAAAGTATCATCAAAAGATTATTATATCAAAGAGATATGTTGATATTTTGTTATTTATGTTTAAAGTGAATGCGTCCATTTTTCCAGATGTGGGAAGAATCTGATTTTGGATTAAAACCCTTCTTATGTTGTTATCGTTCACACCACAGTCCTCTCGGCCACGTGCTGCTGACTTCAGCCTGATTCATTAAAACCTGCTGCCAGAGTGACGAGTGGAGCATCTGGTCCCACCCACAGTGGGTCACTTCAACAGGGTGACATTTTAAAGGTCTGAAAGAGGCAGAAATGTTGTGTCACTGGTGAACTGAAACTCTAGAGACAAAGCTGTAATGTGATTGAACGTGCTCTACTTAAAACGGTTCAGAGCGAGTTGCCAACACTCCCTGTCAGCATAAGCAGTCGAAGTCTAGTGAATAACCTTAAATATCATATTCATTTCTTATTTGTGTTATGCTTTAAGCCACGCTGACAACACACCGACATCCATGGATGGCAAAAATCAACATCTGTAGGTGTAAGATGTACAGCAGTGACCCTGAAGCAGGGTTGGGAGTCCTGGTTCAAGGGCTCTTCAGCAGTAATGGTGGGCCTAACCCTGGAAGTGACAAGCAGCCATCCTCCAGCTGGAAAACACGCTCGTCATCCTCCTTCAATCAGAGGAGATGACTCCTGCTGGTATTTTAGAAAGCGTCTCTCCAGCTGAACTGTGTCCAAATCAGAGAGTAATCAGTGTGTCTGTGCAGAGCCGGAGTCTGTTTTTTATTTTAGGATGACGTTACTCAATCATCCAGCAGCCTTTTGTCCTCTGAAACCAAGAGGAGGAGAAAGAAAACAGAATCAGGGAGTTTAATTTAATGAAATTAGATATTCACCGTTTAAAAACAGCAGCTACTCTCACAGAACGACTCCAGGAACAAAACAGAAATAAAACAAGACCTAAACATTGCTGCAGACCAAGCACTCCCCTCATGGCAACAACACTCCCCAATGGCAGGGGCCTTCCCCAGAAAGACCCCAATCCAATCGGGCATATGTGGGACCAAAGTTGGCGACCAGGGGACGTGTCAGAATGCAAGGTGTGATTAGCGTCTTTTATTTGTCTTGTACCTGTCCGTGGCTGACAAAGCGTTAGCGGCTGTGCTAATGAAGTTTCAGGTTTCTTTTGCCTCAACCTGCAAGTTGACGAGATCAGTTCCTCAGATATGTGTCGAATGAAACCCAGGCTGTCTGAATCCATGTTTATGAGCAGTACAGATAATGGATGGATGTAGGAGGCCAGTCCTGGAGAGGTGTGTGGCGACATTATAAAAGGTCTTGGCAGTTTTAAAAGTTTCTGGTTTTAGAGACAGGATCTGTAGTTTAGAGAAAACACTTCAAACAAAAGCAGATTTACACACAAACAATCGAAGAAACAGATCAAAACACAGCACACACACAGTCCATGTGTCCTCCACATGCTGAACAGAAATCGATAACATGATTTGTTGGTAAATAACATCGACTGTGATGTTTACAAGAGATCAAAGCTCGCTCAGAAACTTCTGGCTCTCTTTAAACTTTTCTTTTTTTTCAAAATCTGAATAGAAACCTGTTTCTCTCCTGCCAGTTCTGTGGGGTTATCTGCAGTGCAGCGTGGTGAGGGTTGAGTTTAAGGACAGCGGGAGAATTCTGTATCATGAATTCTCTCTGTTCTACAGAGGCGGGAGGGGGAGGACGACTCGACAGGAAGTAAAACAAAACAAGTTTGTCCTTGTCGGCCGACATCAAAGAGACGACACCGCAGGAATGAAAGATAAAGGAGGATGGAGAGAGTCAGCAGCACACACACCACACCGTCTCACCGCGTCGTCGTCTCTCCGGCGGAGGACTCCTGAGCGCTGGCTGGAGACATTTCACAGTCTGGTGAGCGTTAACATCGCCTCATCATCAGCTCCTCGCAAATCAGTTTGTTCACACACACACACACACACACACACACACACACACTCACAAACTGTACGCCTGTTTGAAGAGAGTTGATGCTCTGGTGATAAAGTTGCTGCCTGTTCACATCAATCCTGTGGCTTAATGATTGTGTGTATGATTGTGTGTAGTCAAGTGTGCGTGAAAGCTCCCGACCAATCTGCAGTTTCCACAACAGTCCTCTCTGAAACGTGTAAACATCTACTGTCTTTCTCTTTTCAACTTCCACTTTCTTTCATCCTCCTTTCATTCCTTTTTACTGTTTTTCGTCATTTTTATTGTCCTTCCTTATTCTTTTCCTCTTTTAATCCCTTCTTTTAATCTTTAACCTTTTTCCTTTCTTTTCTCACATTCACTTTCCTCACTTCTTTTCCCCTTTTCCATCCTTCGTTTACCTTTTAGCCCTTCTGTTTTACCTCTTCTTTTGCAGTCCTTTCATTTTTGCCTCTACTCTTTCCTTATGTTCTTCCTCCTTACTTTTCTTCATTCTCTCTTCTTCTTCTTCAGCTGATAGAAAAACATAAAAATCTTTCTCTTCTCCTTCATGACAATAAAAGCTGTGGAGCAGCCTGCTCCAATAGGTTGATGAAAACTGTGGGGGAAGGTCAGGACCTTTAAAGTCTGCTCTCCCTTACACTATTAGTTCCTGATTTCAATTTTCCTGCTGATGGAAAAGAAGAGCAGACTTTTATTTGTATTAAAGTTATTCAAGGACATGTTGTAGTTTGAGGTAAAGGATCTGAACGTTCCTTCCACTTCCTTTGTTTGCAGCCTGTGTGATATGAGGCGTCCTCTCGGTATCACTTCATTCTCTACAACTCTAAATTCACAAGAACCTGAGAGAGGAAGCTCTGTTCGCTTGCAGCTAAAAATCTCTTTACACCCCCTGTGGACCACAGGCCATTTTCTCCGCTGCTGTTCGTGGAGATGGATAACTCGGATCCACAGCCGTTCAGAACAAAGGAGCTCGTTCCAGTTTGGATGGTGACCTAAACCGAACCCCGGGGGTGAGGATGTGATGTGATTCAGCTGCAGTGAATGTGTTTAGGGAGCTGCTGCAGACGGTTGATACATGTTTTGTATCGTTTCATATTACTTTTTATCATGCTGTGTGTTTGTCTTCTCACTTCAGGCTTGTTTTCCTCCATGTTTACTTTGTATTCTGTGTCACAGTTTCCTGCAGCAGTCGCCTCTAATGTAGGTAAATTTGCTTGTTGATAACATCACCACGAGTCCAGATGGATTATCGGACTACTTTGTTATTGTGTACACTGCAGTGTGTGCATTTCTTTCATTCACAATTATATTCTACAAACTGGGAGATTAATGGCTCACGGGTCCACTCGCATCCTCGTAACCAAGATCCAATACAAAACTGAGATCCAGATTACATTCAGTCTAAAGAGGGTGGGTAGGTTCTATCACTTCTATTGAAATTAGCATGCTAATCAGCTAACTCTACATCCCGTCTCAATTTTCAGTAGCGACTCATTGTAGTGTCCAGTCTGTCCTCAGTCCAACAGAGGGTGTACTCTAACCTTTAGTCTTTAACGTAACCATGGCTGAAGCTCTTAGCAAGTAAACAGCTGTTAATGCTAATGTTGGCTAAGTAGCGTTAGCAAAAATGTACACATAGCACCTTTAACCAACCTTTAACACAAATTTCAACCCAAACCCTGATCTATCTCTAAATCTAAAGTTGTTTTTGTGTCTAAATCTAAATCTAACCAAGCTTTCACCGCAGCATCGTCACATCATAAAGGGTTATTTACTGATTTCTTCATTTTATCTGCAGCATGTCTCCTGCCACAGGTAGGGGTCACAAATTCTTGAGACACTCCTGTAGGGTCGTATCAGTGGGTAAAGCACAAACAGGACGTTTCTTATGGAGGTTGAAATGAAAGTTACAGACTGTCCTGTAACTCACTCAGGATACATTCCAGAGAAAACAATTCATTTAAAAACACATTCTGAAAACCTGGTCCTTTGGGATAATAAACTTCCCCGTCTGTCTCTGCTGCAGAGCAGCTTTCTTAAAAGTGTCTTTTTCACACTTTGCTAATGTGCTTAGCACTCTGTCTGGCTGCCATTAGTGGAATTATGCTCACACAGCGGGTGTTAAACATTGTTTGGTGCTTCAGTTAATCAGCTTGAGGAAGCCACCATATGTGCCACCAAAGACAGGATGCAATTCAGAGAAAAACCCCTGATGTATCCATACTGTATGGGAAAAAGGCAGTTTTCATAGCATTGATCAGTTTGTTGGGACGGTGTATTGGGGACTGATTGACTCTGATGATTGATTTCGGCTGCAGAAGAGTCATGTGGGCTGTCAGATGTGTGTATTTATGTGTAGAAGAGCTTCGGTGTTGTAATTTAAACTCCAACAAAAACTAGAACATTAATTATTGATGGTTCTTTTCACTGAGTGAAAAAGTTTTTTTGCAGAAAAACATGGTAAAAGTATCAATAAAAAGTGCTAAAAGCCCAAAGCCAGAGAGAAAAAATGTAAGAGTACATCCAGCATGACTATTTTTATTATTTCTTGCTCTGCTTACCGTAGGTCAGCACGTAGAGCGGTTTGCCGTTGGTGTCCATCGTGGTGAGGCAGGGCGCCTTCGGGGAGATGGTGCCCCACCTCTGCAGGGCCGCCTCCAGAGATGGAGGCCAGTTGGTCACCACGCCCAGCTGCTCGCCCCGCATGGCCACCATCTGGGCCCCCTCGGCCTTGGGCTGGTTGGGGTCTGGCTGCTGGACTGGAGGAGAAAATGGAGGGGACAGTAAGATTAGAATTTAGATCCGAAACATTCATGAGGGATAAAGAGGTGATATTCAATGTTTGTTCTTATTGTCAAAGTTGATCTTTCCATATTGTGAGGCATATCCCTTCTACTGTACACAATACAGAATCATTCGATGAATTTTTGTCGATCATCGACGGGAAAATCAACATGAAATATCAAAAGTAACTCATTTTTATTTTCCTTTTCCTTTACAGGAGTGTTTTCATGCACATGGATTGACATATGGTCGTTTATACCAACATCCTGATGCAATAAACCTGACAATATGAACAATTCTGCTTTGAATGTTAAAGATTACCGCTGTAAGAATAATGCTACCCATAAAAGAGGAATAATTTATCTGGTGGATGAACTTTAGGCAGCTCAGAAATACAACATCATGCTGATAATACAGTATTTTTTTGATCAAATAATCATGTTGTCCCCTCATTATGAATTAACTTTGATTTGATTGAATAGCACAGGCCTGAAGAATGATACAGCGATGATAAATCCATGGGGTAAATGTTGTATCACAGAGAATGTTCACAGGAAGGAAATGAGCTTTTAATCAGGCAAAATACCAAGTTAATGCATCTTAACGACACGCGGAAGCAAACTGAGCCTTTCCAACATTTGCTATTCATGCTTAAATTATTAATCAACCTCTGGCTCTGCAGCTTTTGACACGAGAAAACAAAAGGAAATATTCATCAGTTGGAATCAGCTGTCACAGCACTGCAGACATCAGGAGATGGGGTTTTGGCGATGGTGATTTGTCCGTGCAGATTATTTTTCATCTGCGAAACTTTAATATTTACAGCAACTTAACCAGAAGTTCTGGATGCTCTAACTCCCCACTGAGGCCTTACTGTCAGTCACATGTATCACTGTATTTACGGTTATTACTGCCATCAGCAATGCCACAACTGGCATTAAATCTGGAATATTTTTAAAAGACAATGAAGCCGTTACCCTCCAGGAGCTCCTCGAAGTCGTCGACAAAAAACTCTCTTAACGGCGGCCGTTTGGGTCTCTTCAGAGTGTTGACGAGTTGCTGGATTTTGGCTGAAACTCTGCTGCTGACTGGAACACCTGCAGAGCAGGGAAACACACACACAGACACACACTTTAATGTGCAGTCCTAATTGTGCTTTCACAGGTGCACGTGTGAAGTGGTCGTCGCTTTCACGTTCCAACGAGTGCATCCCGCTGCTTCATCTCTGATACACAAAAACATCCCCAAAGATTTAAATCTACATTAAAACGGCACATTTCCTTGAATGAGCAATCAACAGACCTGAAACATGACTCTCAGACAGATGATGCAATTAACTCTTTCATTCGTTTTTTTGGTGATAATTCTATTGTCTTGTATCTTAAAGGTGCTATATGTAAGTTTTTGCTATTGCTACATAGCTAACGTTAGCATCAACAGATGTTTATTTACCAAGAGCTTCATCCATCCTCGTGTTTACAAGACAAGAGGTTAGAATACATCCTACTTCTTCATCCTCTCATGTTGGACTGAAGGCAGACTGGATAATACAGTGACTCACGATAAGTAAGTGATATTACCTGATGAGACAGGCAGGAGCTAGCTGGTTAGCATGCTAACCTCAGTAGAAGAACCAATGGAGACAGCTCTTGGTGAGTAAAGGAATGAAGACTGAACTGCCTGTTACTCTCGATCTGGTCCGAAATCAAAGTCAAGTCTTTCTGGAACAGATTTAGTGTGTATTTGATTACACATTGTACCCGTTTCACAGGCCAGTAATCATAGTTAAATGCCAGATAAATGGGGCAAAAAAAATCCTCCCCGAAAAGGTAATATGTTGATATCTAAAAACTGTTAGAGGGAACAAACAGAGGGAAACAGACCTCAGAGAAATCTCTGCTCCCACACAGTGAATCAAAAGATAAATCCTCAAAAATCCAAAGACAAACAGTTTATGATACAACTTGGTTTGACTAAAGCTCATCTCTGACAACACAAAAGGCTGAGGACCCACTGCAACAATAAAAAAGATTTAGACTCTCTGATGAAATCCTCTCAGCGCTTTGAAACAGAGCCTCAGCTTTGTTGTGTCTCTTTTACACAAACATC
This sequence comes from Lates calcarifer, assembly GCF_001640805.2. Taxonomy (NCBI): domain Eukaryota; kingdom Metazoa; phylum Chordata; class Actinopteri; family Centropomidae; genus Lates; species Lates calcarifer. The sequence continues at coordinate 2,606,500 of NC_066836.1, read as the reverse complement.
CCGATAAGCTCCCATCTGTGAACTCTGGCACCTGATCCATCGAGCTGCGAGCTGCGTTCAACATCTCAACTTGGTCCACGGCTGCATCAATCATAGAGTCTGATGAATAACTCCGTCTGCTGCAGCTTCATGTTCCTCCAGAGACGGACTCGTGAAACTATGAATCAGCAAACTGGTGTCCTAAGTCATCGCTGAGGAAATATCTGGATTCACCTTTTCAGTGATAAAAAAATCTGACCAGGATCTGATCACAGCTTGTGTTGATGTTAAAACAACAAAACTTTAGAGCATCCAAGGCAAGATTCACCTGTTTGACAAGTCACGTGTGACAAGTCAAGTTTTTATGAACTGCTCATGTTTATCTCATAAAAGATTTTCACAGTTGACTCTAAATAAACTTGGGTAGATATTAAGTTGATTTTCCCTTTAAGAGGTGCTACAGGTTGCCAAAAAGCTTCAACAAAATAAGATAGCTTCATAAGTTTTAGAGGAAAGTTTAAGTCTAAACTCGTCTAAGTGCCTTTTCAGAGATGTTTCACCTTGAAAAGAGTGAGAATCACTGAATAAATAAAGTTTCAAGTCATATTAGAGGATAGTAACTCACCGTCTCCGGTCTCCATCAGCTCGGCGTTGCCGTACTTGGGTGTCTGCCTCTGGGCTGCGGTGCCGGCGCCGGGGGCTCTCTCCACCTGGATCCCATCGGTGGCGGTGGTGTTGGCGGTGTTGTTGGTGTAGCCGGTGACATCTGGAGGGGCAGAGTGGTTCTCTGGGATGTGAGAAAACGGGGGGGATCGAGGAGGGGGGAAGGAAGGCCTGGTTAGTACCCCCACACCCCCACACACATCCTGCTGTTAAAAACATTTTAATGGGGGTTCTGACAGTCAGGACCAGTTCAGACTGTGTGGATACATGACAGAGACCGGGGTTAATTATGTTATTAGTTCTATTAGACACCACACTGTTATAATACATGAGGATAATAAGGATTATTACACATGAGTTAGCTAAGAAGGCAGAGAAAAGGAACTGGAAACTGAGTAACAATTATTTACTTCTGAAATGTTGTTTGGCAGTTAATAGTTAAAGCTGAAGTACTTCAAACAGTCAAAGTGTCAGAGTTGAAGTAATTAAAGTAGTCGAAATGTCGGTTGAAGCTGAAGTACAAGAAGTAGTCAGTTGAGGTGTAAGTGATTAATTTTCATTTGAGCTGGAAACTGGTGAAATTATTGATGAAACTGACTCCTCTGTGGAGAAAAGTAACGTTGCTGGTGAATTAAAAAATACTGTACAAGCTAAGGGTTGTCTTACAGTCGAAAGCTGGTTGACATTTGATTTAATGTTCGAAGAAACAAGGGCCAGAAAAGAAAACAGCAGAAACAGAATATTTTGCAGCTACTCGAGCCACTTCAATTTCAGGCTGAAGCTGAACTGAAGGTAAATCCTCTAGATATGATTATTTGTCCTCAGGCTTATAAATAATGAATGCTACTCTCAGATGGACAGCAAGTTGGCTAACATGATTACAAAATAGTTGCCTGATGATGAATTCCAGACACTGTATTATTTTATATCTATCAAACTATTTATACATGCAGCATTTAGAAATCTACTGCAAGGAGTTACCACAAGAGAATTAAAACCCTCATATGTATTTGTGGTTGGATGATCTATCACTAACTTCCTGCAGGAAATCGATGTTTGTGCTGATCTGACACACTTCACAAATACACACTGAAAATCCACCAGAACCAGTACACAGGACCCAGATCATTTCAAACTACCCACCACAACATACTGCCTCTCTTTGAAGAGAGAGAAAAAAAAGACGACTCCCACACCTTAACATTCGTTTTTAGGTCGTTTCACCCTCTTATTTGGAGCTACGTTTAGATGTTTCAGCCTGGTACGCCTGATGTTTCAAAGCTCCCACCGTGCCTCAAATACTTCACATTTACCTCTTTCATGAGGCTCGGCTGCTGTTCAACAACATCAAACGCTATTTACTGTTCTGCCCGGAGGGAATCTTTACTTTGAGTGGTCGGAGCATGAAATGATGCAGGGAGAAGGATGTGTGGTGAATCTAAATAGAGATGCATGTAGGTACAGCCTGTGTGTCATTCACTGTCCCTTTGTGTTCAGTTTGAGGGCTCACTTCAGTTTAATTCAGTAGAACTTTATCCTTATAGTGGGTGTTTTAGTGTTATGTATGTTTTACGGCTGCGAACGTTGTGACAGCAAAAACTGATTTTGTATGATGTTTTTACACTGCAAAATTATCTTCAAGAAGAAGTAAACAGTAGTTAAATAGTAGACAAAAAATGGTCCTATAAGTTTTTGAAAATCATTTGTTTAAAAACCCAAAACTATTTGGAAAATTTCCCAACTAAAAAGTGGGAATTGGTCTTTTCTCCTGAACATAGTAAAACCAATTTGATTTAAAGTTCCCATCTAAACTGCTATGGTTAATATTTTGTTTAACACGGTTTTCCCACATAAAAAGTCTCTAAATCAGAATCCGATGATGAGTCTGATGTGAGCCAAAATCTGCCACTAGAGGATGTATCCGAATGTTAAATGTAGTTATCACTTTATCGTTTACCATTAGCTTGTTAGCTTGTGAATCCATGTTTCTGAGACTGTCATTGGTGTGGTGCAGTTCCAAGGTGGAAATGTACCTAAACATTGGTGCAGACCAAACACACCACCTCATTGCGACAACACTCCCCAATGGCAGGGGCCTCCTCCAGCAGGACAATCCCAATCTGTGGGATGATCCGGAACAAGCCAGATCCACAGAGGCCCCACCCCACAACCCGCAAGAGCCAAAGAATCTACTGCCAAGGTGGTTTTAATGTTACGGCTGATCAGTGTATAGTATATGCAAAATCCAGTGATCAGCTATCAACATTTCAGCAGCCACATTCAAAACCTTTTTGCTTTACTTCTGAAAGACCCTCAGAAAAATGGACGCTGAGAGACACAGCCACTTGATTTAAACCCGAATCCTCGCCTCCCTCTTTGCTTATTCCCTCTTTTAGCTTCCCACGCTGAGCTCTGGCTTCTTCAGTCAAGGACCAGAAGATAAAAAGGGATCAAACTACTTCAGCCCACTGCGCTTCACAGCATGAAGGTTCCCTCTGCGCAAAGGCAGCAGAGCAAGTTATAACTGAGGTGCTGCTCACAAACACAAAGACTCCACTCTGTCATGAGTCCATAATTAAATCCACTGATGATTATTTATTTTAAAAAAGTTATGACTCAAAATGGTATAGAGGTGACCTCATCATATCATTTGCCTTTTTCTTTTTCAAATGGTGAGAAGATAAAGTTTTAAATTTCTACTATTGAAAAATTTGTTGGCAACTAGTGCACATTTTCATTCGATTAAAACCTTCAATATTGATTTTTTTTTGTCAGATTTTGAAGGATACTGACTATGTTATGTTAAGTACCTAAATACTTCTTCCACATAGGCATGTCAGAGGCAAAAACAAGACTATTAGTGGATGTACTTTGATGTCCATTGGATTACATTGCAGCAGCTGTTGCCAAGAACACTGCTTTTTTGCACCGGTTCCAAAGATTTTTGTCCATATAAATGATTTACACCATTTGCAAAACCACGAAAAACACTGGAGTTATCCTTTAATCGTACTTCCCACTCAAACAAACAGAACTGTTCTGCACAATGATGTATTTTTACTCTGCTCTCTCAGTCTCTCTCTTACTTAATATTTCATCATCGCTTGCTCTCTCTGAGAGATAGTGAGCTCCTATATGGACAGTTAGATCGCTCTATCATGTAGATATATACACATATACCATGCATACTTTAGACTGTATATTGTCTTTAATTAATTAATTAACTTTAACCTAAAAGAAAAACACTTTCACATGTTGAAAACTACTATTCTTTAAATTCAACATGTGAGATTTAAGCTAGTTTTATTGTCTCATTGGAAAACAGCAACCTCATCTAACGTAATGTCTAAGTTCTGTGGCTTCATTTCTTCTATCTGTACTATTTCCTGGCATCTACTCATTCCATTTTTCATGTTTACAGCCCCATGACTTCTATGACAGGTCTACTTTTACGCCAAATGCAAAAATACGAACAGCTTTTTGATGCACTGAGAAATGCTCTTGGAAAAGTCGGTGCTCTTCCATTCATTCGTGCCAATGAACCTGACGAAAATTAAACCGAGCACCGGTTTGAAAGCTTGAGAAAAGACCAGAAAAACAGAGAAATGAAGAAACAGAGGGGGAGTGAGAGGGAGATGATTCCCTGCGAAGCACTGAGCCAAAGCCAGCGAGACCAAACAGAATTTTTTATCCAGACATGGACTGCATATCAATACTGCAGCGCACAGCACAGGCATCCTAATTACTGTAGCACGCCGTACGTTCAGTCTCCGCAACATCTGGGCTGTCTGTTTGAGCTACGCTGAACTAGACATGCACTGTCTGAAGTCCTGTGTTGTTTATCTGTGTGGGAATGTGTGCACGTCTATCGTGTGTATGTGTGTGTGAGAGTACGTGCACACGCCACCAGTGACCTCATCAAAATGTATTTATGATGATGTGTGACAGGGAGGAATATCAGCCCAGGCTGAGGAGGATGATGATGAATGCCTCCTTCGCTGCTGGAATACCAATCAGGCCGGCGGGAGGGAGTCGATTCAGGGACGGGACATGTCCGTCTCCTGCTGTGGGTCAAGGAGGGTTTAAAGGTGTTTTGATGGTTACAGATACAGTGGCTCAAGATTGTCACACGTTCAATAACTGGGGATAAGCCAATCAAGAGAAGTTTTATTTTTCTGTGACAGACGAGCACCACAAAAAGTCGTAGGGAGAATTGGAGGGTGACAGTTCAGCTTACAAAGTGACTTTGATAAGACCAGAGTTTGTGGCCCATCTTCTACCAAACGCACATATCAATGAGCATGAAGCTGATGTTTTCCTAACTTTAATCTAGTACAGACTGACAGTTCAGTCCTAACTGAGAACCTTCAATCTCAACTTTTAATTGTGAACCTGGGCCTTATTTTTTGGATGTAAATGATTGATAGGAAGAAGAAAGAACAGTGTATCCAGCAGCCATGAACAGCTGCTGCAAAGTACATCCACTAAAGTTCTAGTTTTTGCCACTGACAGACTCAGGTTGTTACTATAAGTGTCTGACAACATTACTGATAGGATTCCTACAAAGACGGACCTTTTTCTCTACGTACAAACCATTTCTGCTGTTGCTGTTAACATAATTCATCACCAGTTAATATCTTTTAGAGAAACTGACATTTACCTCTGTGAATCAAATGTACACCAATACACGAAAGGCTCAAACTGAAGCAAGGACTCTGATGTGACTTTGTGTGTCTTTTATGTCTTGTCTATCAGCCTTAGGTAAAGCACGTTGTCTTGTCTTGTTGTTGAAAGAGCAGTACAAATAAATGCACCTTGCCTTTTAAATCAGACTTTGAAAGGCAACGTCAACTGTCCCTCAAGAGAAAGAAGGCAGGATTTATAAAACTAATACAAGTCAAGAATGCACTATTTAATTGGCTCCTGCTGGATGAACAACTGAATCAATTTCCCATCTCATTCAAGATGGTCCTGCAGTGAAATCCTCCCTCACATCAGCATTACAAGACACCCGATGAATAACACCCAGGGACTTTTGGTTGCTCCCAAACTGCTGAACTGTGATTCCTCATAGACCGCTGAGTTTTCCCCTGGCAGATATACGGCACCAACAGGAGGCTAAGCTATGGTGCAATCCCAACAGATCTCATCCAGGCGGCAGTCTTAATTACATCAAATATGGGAAGTCTTCCAGAGCAGTGTTAATGGATTCAGGGTATATTTTTTTCTGACAATGATGAATGGCTGATTAAAGGTCTGGTCTTAAGGCCTTTTCTTTAAGTAGATGCTCATTGTTCCCAGCAGTGTGGGTCACTGTGTTTTCTCAAGCAGAAATGGAGGGAACCACTTCAATAAATGAGAGTATCACATGCCAGATGTTGACTTGTGCCAAGTATCAAGTTGGCTGACGGAGTCTTGACGTTGTGCCTCTTAAAATACAGAACAAATATTACTTGATTGGTCCATGTTATTCAAGTTTTCTGGCTGATAATGAGAACCTTTCTTGACCAGACAAAAGCAGCAGTTAAATTCTTTGATTCAGTATTTGTAATTCCAGGCAGCAGATTTTAAGAATGCTGCAGAAAAACAAGGAACTGACACAAAACTAAAACGAGGACGCAGGCAGACAGCCTACGTTCCACTACCATCTGCTTTCTGGCTTAGATGAAAAGCCATTTTAAAAGCAGATTGGCTCTGGCTGAGCAAACAACTAAAAACATGCTGCATAATTAGCCAAATCAATAAAGAATGCTAAACAGAGTAACCTTGAGGAGAGGGAGGACTCATTCAGACAAGCTGCTATCTAACCTCTTTAAAAGCATTGTTGATTTTCCTCATCAACAATTCGCGCTCTAAAAAGCTGGAAGCAGCAGCTTTTTTCTTTCTTTTTGTTCACACAAACACACTGCTTTCATGCATCTACAACAACGCTCAATGCTATTCCCAGCAAGGTTAGCATTGAAATTATACTTTCTGTTGCTTTCACAACATGTCTAAGCACAAATCTAATTAGCAGGGAACAAGGAAGTCGAACAGCAAGCATATGACGGGGGACACTGGGGGAAATGATTCACTGAAAATTATGAGGGGAAAATACAACATCCCTGCCTCGTGCCAAGGGATGGCAGGAGGAGCGACCCTGCTTCTCGGCTCTCCGCCAGCCATGCTCCGATCTCAAACTTACCGGAGCGTCGTGGCCGAGAGTTTCCGTTCTCTACCATACCAGCTGGCACTGCCCTCCTCCTCCTCAAGGAGAGGTGGGTTAAAAGGCCTGCATGTGAGGAACAAGAGGGGAGGGGAGTCTTGAAAAGTGGTGTCAAGTAGTGTGTCACTCAGGAGGATTGACTTACTTTACAATGCCTTTTCTTTCCCCACAACACAGTCTTTACAGCTACATCTAACTTTAAACATGCTTCATTCCTGTGTAATTGGGTATTACCAAAGTTCACCAAGACGTAGAAGAAAAGCTGAAGAATGCTGTAGATATAGATGTTTTTAATAAGTACAAGAAACTCTAAATAGTGAACTGATGACTGTTGCATCAGCGATTTTGTTATTAGCTTTTAGAAATGCTATCAACTGCTGTTAATTGATAGAATGGTCTGGCAGTGTTTCATCACAAGATAAAAGTCTAAACAGGGAACGCTCCCCTCTTCCTGAACTCTGTTAAAAGGGCTAAAAAAAACTAGAACTGGTTTAGTTTGCTTGATCTCTTATTGCGTTAAACCTCCCTGCAATAATCTTGGCTGAGGCCAAGTCCACTGTCCGCATGCTTTATTTACATCTTACTGAAAGACAACACCAGCCTTGCAGGCAGGTTGATGCTTTGTTTAACTTTAAAGATTTTTCATTAAGCAGAGGTTAAACTTGTGAAGATTAAACTTTTCCATATATGTTGTTTGGTAGCTGTTTTCCCCACATCCCTTATGTTCAGGCTCCTCACCTTTACATCACTTGAGTAGACAACACCTTGGTGTTTTTACCTGTTCTTTTGCAGGTATTTTCATTCTATAATGATATATTATATATAGTGATATATGGCTTTTTCAGCTTGAAGACTGCATTTAAATTAAAACAGTGACAGTCATAAACATGAATATAACACAGGGCTGTGTAGAATCTGTATCTGTTCTCATGATGCTAAGACATTTATTTATTTTAGTGCTCAGACCTTGAGAATAACAATTCTTCAACTTTCATCAAAACAGCTCCATATGCCTCTAAAGGGTTTTCAATAATCACACAGCAACAGCAGCAGCACGAACAAGCACTTAGTGCTGTTATCTGAAAAGAAAAAAAGTACCCAGTGACTCAAACACAGTGTGAACCTAAACTCAGCCAAGAGTCAACCATAACAACCAGATTGTCTACAAAGATCCTGTAAAAAAGGGACCCGCAACCTGGAGGAAAATGGAGGGATGAAAGGAGTGACAACAAATTGGAGAGATATGGGGAAACAAAAAGTAATCTGCACACACAGGCAGAGCTGATAAGGGAAAACGAGGCTGTAATGAGGGCGTACGAAGAAACAATCTCCCTTAAGTATTTACACACACACAGAAAACACCAGAGACTTTATAAGGGAAGAGATGAACCACAGAGAGAATCCTGAATAGAATAATCTGAGATGCCGTTTGTAAACAGCCAATCTTCTGTTAAACTGAGAGAGCCAATCGTAAGCTGTATTTATTTAAACATGAAACATAAACTCTCGCTCTGATTGGATGAGCTGACGGCATCACCTCACATCTTTCTAGACGGAGCTGTGAAAGAGGTTGGTGTCTCAAAACCTTATGCGTGCATAGTAGAAGTACAACCTGTAGAAAACAGGCATTTTAAACCTTAGTTTGGGGCAAATTCACCAGACTTTTTAAGACTTTTTTTACAGGACTGACTGGTGATTCTACACATGCAGTTTTTATGTCCTGGTGACTATTGAAAGCAAAGTTACAGCTCCCTCGCCATTCATTTAGACAGGAGACTGGTCTTGTTTGCCCGAGGGTTCTGCCAAGATGGCTGCCGAATGGTGAGACTTGCCTAGAAGGTCTGAGAAAACAGTGGAGACCTGGATTGTCTTGGCCTCAAACAAGGAAATGAGAAACAGAGCTGCAACCCACACTGAGTGATAAACTCAGCAAAACAAAAACGAAAGGGCTCAATGAAACTTTACGCCAGCTGAAAAATGTACAACAACATGACGCAATGGAAATGTGTAACTGTCAGAGTATGCTATCAAAATAAAGCAAAAACAATAGACCAAAGTGGCTGCCAAGGACCTGGGATAAAAGACTGAATGAGGACTGAAAGCAGACAACATCAGCTGTGTAGAGGAAGGAGTCAAAGTCTAACAACAAGGACATTCACACCTGATGCCACCAACATTTACACTGAGATCAGACCACTACTCGCTGTGATTTGGCCAAGAGACTTGGGGGACTACACACTGGACCTGCACTGGTCAGTAAGTACGTTTCCATTCATCTGTTTTTATGACCTTTTTTTTAATTTGCTCATAAAAATGCAGCAGTGGAAACATCGGAAATTCAAAAATGACAGTTCAGTGGAAACAGATTTAAATCTGTCGTACATCAGAACTGGTTTCTTATTACCAGCTTTTGTAGCAATAATGTAAATCCATCTAAATGTCATATTATTTTCAAGCTACAAACCAAAACTGTACCAACATTTGTAAAAATATTTCCTCTTGCTTGTGGACTGGGTCACCTTAAAAGTCAAACAGAGAGAGAAGCTTTTAACTTTTTAACTCTGTGTCTTCAGAGTTCACCCTACCGTCAGTACGGCTGCTAAAATAAAAAGTTAGAAAATGTCACTATCTTTCTCAGTTTTGTCTTTGAACCTGACTGAGTGCTGCTCTGCCGAGGCCCACATGCTTCCAGCAGCTGCTCCCTTTATACGCATCTTTCTGACTTTGCTAATTTGAGGCTGCAGGGAACAGTGACACAGGAAATCAGAGGAAAACGAGTCCAAACAAACAAACAAACGAGCGAGCGAACCTGACAGCGTGCAGAAAACCTTTCCTGTCACATCTGAGCAGCAAAGGAGCTGGATGCTGCCTGGGTGGAGCCGGCAGGGGCTCCCTCTCTCTCTGTGTGTCTGCCCATGCGTTATCTTCAGAGCTGGATACCAACAGCGCCAGCATGAAAACAAACCTGTCGCCGCCGGAGCATTTAGTCACGACGCTACCTCAGCAGACGGTTGGAGGGGGATGAGGCACAAACAGGATTCTGTGGCAGCAGCAGCAGGGCAACTTTTTCACTTTTACATCCCTACTGTATGTTTTGAACATGGGTTGAAGCAGCTCCACCCCTGCTGTAGTGTTGATGCCATTTGAGCTGAGCAGGAAAACAGTGTGTTAGTATGGTTATAGCGCGTTTTAATGAGTGTAAAATGTCCTAATTGCCATATTTACTTTTCCTTAAATGAAGGTGTTTATTTAACTATTTGTCTATTCTTGGTTTTCAAAGGTTTTTTAAGGATAGTTCCGGTCCTTGATTATTATTGGCTGAGCCACGTTTGAATAAGTGGTAAAATACTCTATAAACACACACCTGTATTACTACACCATTCATTCATTCATTCATTCATTCATTTAATGAATGCACAAAAAACCACAAATATGTCAGTGAATGAAGCAAAAGAGCCTACAGGGATTTATGTTGTAGAAGACAGGGAACTCCCTATGCCGTGTCATTCACTGCAGAAATACTTCCTGTTGCTGACGCCCAAACCACCAACAATCTACGGTAGGTTAACTGAAATCTAACTAGCTGCCCAAACTACAACAAGAGAAGATGCAGGAGCAGTTAAAATGCACCTGTCCTGAGTCAAACACACCTGTACCAGCAAAGAGAAGTGAAAGGTTCATTCATCTCTGCTGGAAACAACAGTCTCCACCTACTGTAGCTTCACAAGATGGACTAGAAACACTGCGTATTTCTTTAAAGGACCAGTGTGAAGGATTTAGTGGCATCTAGTGGTGAGAACGCAGATTGCAAGCAACTGAAAACCTGTCCCCTCACCCTTTCCAAGCGTGTCCAAGAGTTTACGGTGGCTATCAGGTGACAAAATGGTATTAACTATCGCATCAACTAGTCTGTCAAGTGAAGAGGCTTGTTTATATAGCTATATTTAGATAATGTATTTAATTGTTTTAAAACTGTAGTAAAAATGGAAAATGGCGCTGTTTGGTTCGGTTTGTCCCTTCTGGGCTACTGTAGGAACATGGTAGACTCCATGTAAGAGGACCCTCTTGAGTTAACTGGAGTTAATACAGGAAACAGATGCACTGTTAAACCAGAATCTACACACTGTGCATGAGGATACGAACCTCCACCTAAACACACTCCACCACCCAGCATCCCCAGTTCACATTAGTAAACTTCAAAGACTGAGCAGTTAGCCCACCCACCTCCTCTCTGTGTGTTGATCCTCACACACAAACGGCAAACACACACATTTATTAGAAACCCCTCAACAGCCGACTAACTTCACCTACAGCTGAGAATAAACTCAAGGATAGTTGCTTTATTTAAAGACCAAATCAGACGAGCTTTGAAGTTGCAGTTTTTGGCCTTGTTGTTCCCAAACTGGGAACCATGGGACCTCAGCAGGGTCTTCTGAAGATTCTAGGTCTACAACAAAATATGAGATAGTTTAATTACACTGTTTATTATTTGGTTCTTAAGGAGATAAAATTAGAAGAAATAAATAGAGGAGCAACTCCTTTAATAGGAGATTTCTCATCGAGATCATTATCAGTTGGTGGCCTCTGATATCTCAGTTTAGAGATACTGAGAACTCCAAACATTATATAACTCATTTCAGAAAAATGTCATGGTGGAGAACAGATAGTAGTCATGTTAGACCTCTTTTTTGGTACGAATGTGTTTTATACAGATGTCTAAGGAAGTCTGGACTTTCCTGAAGGTTTTTAAAAGTCGCTAAGTATGCTAATATTATTAAAAAAGGGGGACTGGATTTTACTACAAAAATCTTTAGCTAAGGGTTTTAGGAGTTGGCTATGAGTCTCAGAAGTTGACTAAGCGTGTCTGAACTTTTGCAAAAGATTTGTAGATGTGGCTAAAATCATTTGGATTTTGCTGTGACTCTCTGGATTTATCTAGAGGATGATTTGGATCATGACTCTGGACCAGGATGTATCTGTATCTTTGCTAAAGGTGTCTGGATTTTGGTCAAAATTTATCTAAGGGTTTTAGGAGTTGGCTAAGAAGAATGTCTGGGCTTTCGTCAGGGTGCCTGGACTTTGCTAAAGATGCCTTCATGTGGTAACAACCTCTGTGTTTTGCCAAAGCTGTCTGGTGTTTGCTAAGGGTGTCTGGATTCAAGGTGTCTGTGTTCAAGGTTGGTTTAGGGTGTCAGGTGCAGATGGTGTCTAGATTTGGTTAAGGTTCTCTGGGTCTTTGTAAAGGGTGTATATGTTTTACAAAAGGTGTTTGTATTTGGCTGAGGGATTTGGCTCATAGGGTCTAGATTTGGCTACAGTTGGATAAGGCTAAGGACCTTTGTCTGGACTTGGACTCGTCTCTGGCTGTTGTAATAAGAGTCTGTATTTTTCTAAAGGTGTTTGTGTGTTGCTAAGGATCTTTGGACTCTGCTAAGGATGCCTGACCATGCTTTAAAAGGTGTCAGGTTAGTGTGTGTTTGGACCTCGCTAAGAGCCTCTTGCTTTTGCTAAAGGAGTCCATATATAAGACTGTGTTGAGATTTGAAGGATTAGCTCTGGGATTAGCAACATTCATGCCACAGTCCTAACCTCTTACCTGTCTTGTGGTGGTGGTGGTGGTGATGGTGGTGGCGGAGGTGGTGGTGGTGGGCGGAGATGTGGACGTGTTGCGCCAGGACGTCGGCCAGCCTGCCGCCGGCCGCCCCGCTGCCCCCGCTGCGTGTGGAGGAAGAGGAGGATGACGCCGTGGAGGAGGTGGTGGTGGTGGTGGAGGAGGTGCCGTGGATGGCCCGGCTGATCCAGTGCTCCATGCTGATGCTCCCCTCCCGGCTGGATGAGGTTCCTCCGCCGCCTCCTCCGTCCTCTTCTTCGCCATCTCCTCCTTCCTCTTCATCGCCGTCTCCTTGACCTTCGCCCTCCGAGCCTGAGGAAGTGTCTGAGGATGAAAAAAAGATGGATGACGGATATGAAAGAGGAGAATAGATCTTAAAAATAGAACCATAAAACAAGCTATTAGTCCATGATAGGGAAAGCAAAAATAGCTGATTTTCCTTTACGACTTTGCAAAAGATTTAGTTAAACCATAGAAAAACAGAAAACTAATTGATCTTTGATTGATCCAGTCCTGATACGGCTACTGATCCAAATACAGCTGTATACAACAGGCTATATTTAGAGACAAATAGAAAGAAAGTAGCTCTGGATGTTCCAGTCTATTGTCTGTAGCCTGGAAAGGTTTCAGCTCCCATCTGTTTAAAGTCGCCACAGGGGAGGAATGGAGTAAAGTTTGTTTGTGAAAGCTTAAGAGAGTGTGTGTGTGTGTGTGTGTGTGTGTGTGTGTGTGTGTGTGTGTGGATTTGTGTAGCACATATTTTGCACGTGATTTCCATAATGCCCACGGCATTATGAGACTGATAGTTGTGATATGAATAACAACAGAAGCTGACCCAGTTCTCACACACACACACACACACACACAGGTGTTGCATGTGTGTGTTTGTTTTGTGTGTGTGTGTATTTTTCTCGCAGGGCACTGTCAGACACACACACACAAAATGAGCAACTGATGGGGAAACACCTACAATCACCAAAACGAAAGCAGCAAAAAAGTCTTCAAACTTAAACTCGGATACGACCCATAGCGGCGTACGCAGCACCAGCAGTGGTACTGGACCTTTGTCGCCATGGTAACAATATTAAACACATGGTTAAGCGTTGTGGAAAGGTCACGATTTGGTTAGGGTTCAACCATAAAAACTGCTCGGTTAGGTTTAGGAAAGTTTTACAGGAAACAAATGTATGAAAAACATCCTGATGCTGACTTTGTTGTTCCTTGTACATCGTCAGATGCTAACTAGAGGTCTATGCTACAATTTACTGATGTTCCCTAAACACCTCACATGCAGGTAGATGTAGCTAGGGAGAAACCTGCAGTCCCAACTTAGTTAAGACAGATGTGTGACCAAAAATATGTTAGAAAAGAATGATGTGAGGCACTCTAATGTGAGATTTACCCAAGTTAAAATCATGTGTTTTTATCTACCTGTGCTGGCCACCCAGATAAAGCCTAGGTATGAGAAACACTGCGTTTTGTTTGAATCCACCTGGTGAAGTCCAATATTCTCTCTCTTTTAGCTCCATTTTGGACTCCACCAATATCCAGTATCTGGTTCTTCCTTCACCGGCTGGTCTCTGACTGTGTCTGTCTGCTGGTTGCTGTTGGTCAGGTAGTGTGCAGTGGCTTCACCAGAGCTTGTTTGCTGAAAACAGCTGCCTGTTGTGCAGCGAGTGGTGAAGTGAACAAAACAATGAGCTGAATGATGCTAAAGCAGCTAAAGTCAGTACGAGTCGTCACTATGAGCAAAACCACACTGTTAATGTGAAAATATTGATTAGTACTATCACCGATTAGTTAGTGTCTCAAATATATTAAGCACCTATATCATGTTAAAGCAGTAATCTGGCAGGTACTTCATGCCAAACACCACTAAATAAACACGACAATCCCCAGCTACCAGTGCCAAAATTTACACTTTTAAAATGCTTTTAAGAATTTTTTAACAAGTGCCAGGTGACGTTAAGTTCAACAAAAACTTAAAAACTAATTTTTTTAATCAAAGATTGTTTCCTTGTTTGGTCAGTGTTACATTAAGAAGCTGACATTTCGTGTTCGTCACGGATTACAGCTGACATTTGCGGTTTAAAATGCCACGGGACCAGACCCGGTCTCGACACGTTAACTCCCATGGTGCTTTGCTGACATGCTTGATTGGCAAATCTGTGTCTCGTTATCAGCGGGACCCTGCGGAGACTTCCAGTGACAAAACACAAACATGTTGACGAAAATAAGACGCTGCCAGGCAACGCGGGAATCTCGTGGAACAAACACACACGCACAGACACAGGAAGAGAAAAGTGAGAGCGAGGCCCTGACGCACAGTAGCTCTTCATAAAGATGAAATGTATTTAACGATGCATCGACAAATTGAGAAAGCGCAGCTGTGAAAAGCAGTCAAAAGCCAAAGTCATCTCTGCACGATACGACATGCTGCTCGGCAACACGCGACTCTGCTGTCCTCGAATGAACCTCACTGGCAGACAGACAGCAGTGTGTGTGTCTGTGTGTGTCTACTTTTACCGCTCCCTCCGGACATGTGCTTTCTAAATCTGCAAGATGGATTGTGTGCATTTCTGTGACTCCTCTCGGCTTGTTTACCTTGCTTTGTGTAAAATGGGGGAGGGAGGGAAAAAAAACAAACAAAAACAAGCTCAGGAGTCATGTGAATTTTCTGCATGTGAGTGTGTGGACTCCACAGTGAACAAAGGAGAAGAATATGCTGCGTTTATCTATCAGGAAAATGTGTTTGTGTACATTTCTGAAAGATTTATGTTCGTGGCAGCTGATTGTTGCGTCCATGTGTCTGTAAATGTGTGTGTGTTATATTTATGAGCTATATTTACATGTACAGCTCGTAGTCTAAGCAATGCCAAGTATTCAGTGGGCGAAATAACCGAGACATGAACGACTGCCCAACAAGGGTTCAGGTTTCATTTTGGATTTGGTTGAAATTAGTCAAATACCCACATTCGCTTAAAGGATAAAGAGGGTGATATTAATTTTTTTTCTTTTTGTGAACAAATCCCATGAAAAGCAACCAAAACCAACACTGAAGTATTGTCTGTGTGTAACATACACCAGTCAGCCAAAACATTAAAGCAACATTACGCAGGTACAGAAAACAAAGCCTATCAATCTTTTGACACATGTCCAAACAGTGTATATTCTGTCACTGTAACACGCCAAATTCTGTTTCTAATTCTTGATATTTCCGTTCTCCATTCTCTCTGACTCTGAAGCTGTTATTTCATGGTCAAATAGTTGCATAATGTGACAAATTTCTGTCACTGGAACTTCTTGAAAGCTGCATCATCTTTTAGAGATTTGAAAAGATTCAAGTCATGTTGAGATTCAGTACTGATTCAGATTTGAACCTTATCTCTGACGTTATTCCCCAATGATAATAGATTAAATAGATTGATTAAATTTGAGCACATCTACCTCTGTCTAGTTTTGGTTGAGATGGAAGAGGAGTAGATGGAAGACTGATAAGAATGAGAAGGAGAACGAAGTGGGGAGATGGAGAACGAGTAGGATGGAGGGAAGGTTGGATAGACATTAAGGTTGGGAAAGGTTCAGGGAAAGTGGGAGAAAATTTGGTGTCACCGAAATGTTCATAAAACCATCTTAAAATGTGTGTAATATGAAGGTTTGGTCATCACTGAGGGAGCTGTGTTTGTACAGTCCATCTTAAATGATCCGATAAAATGCTCCTCACATTTACTCTGTACAGTCTCCCCCTCTTTGTACTGTTCATCTAAATCACGTCTAGTTCAGTGAAGCTCTGAGAAGCTCGACCCTGCAGCCAGAGAGATAATGGCCTCATTAACACCCTCATTAAACGACACCAGTTCCATAAAGACATGGATGACTGCCACCGCCACCAGATCCTGCTTCGCACGCTACAGGGATGAAATCGACTGTGTGATGTGTCCGCTGCCCAATTTTAAGAGAGGTGATATCCATCTTGGGCGATTACAAACATATATAGAGGTCATGGCTGCAGGTAGCAGGTTAGACTCAGCGGCAGGGATCAAATCTGACACTGTCGTGTTCCCTCCACGCTCCTTCAGCTTCAAAAATGCAATTAAGAGATTGAGAGGAAAAAATATCAAAAACATCAAAACTGATTCATATTGATTACAGCTGTTTCTCTGCAGGGTTTCAGTCTGTCAACAAGTTTGAGTTTAGCTGAACCCTTCAAACTAAAAACTGTAATAACCTCTTTTATAGGAGTCATAGATGTGGCAATATCTCATCATGCGTCCTCTCACGATACATTATTATTACGACATCACACAAACTGTGAACTGTAATCTTTCATTTGCTGCAGTTAGTTTACGACTGTTTGATTAATGGCATATGTGCAGATGTTGCTCAGTGTGGGACACACACAAAACCTTAATGAAGTTCATATTTTTGTGAGTGTATGTTTCCTACTGCAGGATAAAAAACAACCATTATTTTTCCATTTATCACTACCAGACTCCTTTGACAAAAACAGTAATTTTACCTCGCAGAATACTGGAGGTGCTGGAATACCACTGCCTTGATCTGGTAGTTTGTTTGTGTTATTGTGTGACTTTCCGTGGTGGAAGAAGTGATCATGACTGAAGTAAAAGTACCACACAACAGGACAATAGATGCAGTGGTATTCCAACAGCTCCTGTGTTCTGCTCGGTAAAATTCCTGTTTTTGTCAATGGAGTCTGGTAGTGATATATAGTGATGTTTCTGGTCAACAAAAAAAAAAAAAAAAAAAGCTCTGTCTCTGTAAGAATCTATCCATAATGTTGTCAGACACTTACAATAACAATCTGAGCACTTTCACACATACCGATCTTTTACATCCAAAAACACAGGAAAGTAAATCCTGGGTCCAAAAAAATCCCAGACACACAAATCTTAGTCCCTTTTAAACTCTGCTGTTCCTGACATTGAATTAACAGAGCAGGCCTGGTTAGGCACCATAAAGATAAATTAGCATCCACAGTAAATAATATGATATAAAATCATCATAGTGTGTGATAAAAAAGGATATAATGGTTTTAAGTGACTACATAAAATAGTTTAATTAACATCATGCACTTACTGAGGTTTCCACTTTCTATATTTACATCACTCTGAGACAATGTACACCATAAAACATGTTCATAAAGTATTAAAATATTAAACTGCACCGTACAGAATCCACTTTTCATTTTATGTCCAAAGTCCTCACAGCTGTATAATCCCAGTGTAATAAAACAAAACCAAAAAAAAAAGTGTTGCTGTAAAGCCTAAATCTCTAAGCTTGTCAAACGGCAACATAAAATGAATTTTGTTATCAGTGTCACCCAGAATGAATAATCGCTGTCGTTTGTGTCACTGAACTCTCACATTTCTGACATCTGTAACCTGTCGGCTAAACAAACCGATGAGACAAATTACAGAAAAGCATAATCTTCTCATAATACCAAAGCAGCGACTGTAATCCCTGTTTTCTTGCGGTATTGACAGCCCAAAGTGATGATTAGTTGGTCGACGGAGCAGATGAGCGCTCGTCAATCTTCAGGTTTTACAGAGGGGACTGTCCTCTCAGTCGGCGGAGGCTCGACCCACTCAATCATTGACCGATGTCATGACACAAGGAGGAAATCAATACTGCAGCTAAATCGCCAGCTGCAGCAGCTTTTATCAAACTCAGACTCACACGAACTGATCTCTTCTTCTCTTTTATGATTAAATAACTGACACTTAAATCCAACATACATCAAAACTTAAGATGCAAATGCTCCTACATCACTGATGTGGAAGTTGGCAGCTGCCTGCCAGGCTCACTGAACGACTGACTGATTAACATGACTGACACAAGACGTGACAGACTGTCAGTATAATGTGAAAGTGACGAGACTTTCCCAGAGGACACACTCAAGACATGTAGGAGAGACTTTCTAAAATGAAGTGACCTATAGCAGCTTAAACATGTAAGCTTCAAGTGCATGAAGAACAGAATAAACATGGTAATGAACATTAGAGTCCTCAGCATGTGTGACCAAATTGTAATGTTGGTGGGTTGTTCAAGTCAAGTGAAATATTTTGCCAACAATTGGATGGACTGTGATGAAATGTTGTTTTTGGTCCCAAGAGGATGAATCCTGACTGAGTTATGGCCAAAAACGTGTTTGAGGAGGTCACAGTGATTTTGATCCTTGACCTTTAACCACCAAATTCTAATCAGTTCATCCATGAGTTCAAATGAAGGTTTGTGCCAATTTTGAAGAAATTCCCTTGAAATTTTCCTGTGATGTCGCGTTCACGAGCAGACAGACGAGCGTACGAATGGACGGACAAAGTTTTTGGGTTGTCTCTTCCTCTGTCCATTCGTCCGGAGCTTGTTTGTACTTTGGTCTTTACCTGGTGGTGTGTAGGCATCCATGGAGGTCTGGACCACCAGGGACCGCCGCTTCGAAGGCATGGGGACAGCCATCTTCCTCTCTTTGTGCTTGGCCAAGGCTGCCTGCACCGCCTCTGTGTGCACATCTGGAGACAAACAGACAGCAGGTTCAAAAAGTTTCTGGTAAAATTTATGTTTCAGAGCCTTTGGATTCACACTGGTACCAAAAACGATCAAACAACCAAAACCCTTTTCGCTAGAGGCTGAAAACTAAAGTATCATAGCTCTTATGTGGTTCTGGACTTTTATGAGTATTTTTATGTTGTGGTACTTTTACCTAAGTAAAGGGTCTGAGTAATTCTTCCACATAAACACAGCATGATTGGCTAAATAACTGAGGAAAGAAATGGACTTCTCAGGCACCAGTAATGGCTGTGGCATCCAGTGCAAACATTGGGCAGGGGTGTTAAATAATAGAGAAAAGAGACACAGTCCATCGAGCCAAAGCCCTAGCACCAAGGGACAGAGTAGAAAAATTTCTGGTGCAGTGTTCTTGTTACAATGAGCGCCGTGTTCCCATTTCTTCACATTCAGTTTACGTACACAAACATCCCCGGCTCGACAGCGGCTCCCATGAGGCCCCCGTGGTTTTTCCTGACCAGATTAAGTTCAGGGGGAGTGTTGGTGTAGACCTTTTGTAAATGAGTGTTTCTAAGGGCGAGATAAAGCTCCACAGCTTGGTTTGTTTGAAGGGTGTCCACTGCAAGGCAGAAGGCAAACACACAGCGCCCTGAAGGTGCAGAGACGGCAGGCTGTTGGCCCGATAATGACACAAGTAAGACATTTGTCAGAATGAATGGAGTTCACAGATGTACGTTTGTTTGGCTTGTGTGTGTGTGCTTATGTAGGGGAACGGAGGTAATTTAAATCTCAAGTGCACATTTATTGTCTTATGGTCGACTGAGTGTGACTGCACAGTGTGTGAAAGAGAGTGTGTGCGGTGTTTAAAGGTGCTTGCATAGCTTTTCTTTTTCAATTTAATGGGTTAAAAGGTTTTTACAGGATTCATTTTCTGTCAGATCAAACTCAAACAAACTCAAACCCTCCAACACCACGTGGGGATATAATAATAAAGTAAGCCATGTTTTCCCAGCTTTAAATACCAGCTTGGACTGGACTCTTTTTGGACTGCTGCATATCTTTATTGTTGACCCTAAATGTCACCAGAACAAATTCCTGCAGATTAATTTTGAATGAGATGCCACTGAAAAGAATTTACCCAAGCTGAAATCCTTAGTTAATCCTATATTAATCTTTAGTCAACACCAGATGGAACAAAACCAAACAATGCGTGTTGTGAGAGCTGTGACAGATTTACCAAAAGCTTTTTCCACAAGTCTTTGCCAAGCACTGGGTTTGCTGCAGCCTGCTCTGCACAGACGGACTGAGAATATCAACCAGGGCAACATGTCATGATGTGTATGGGGAATGTCCTCAAAACTGGTGGGAGTTCAGTAGTACAGGTCTTCACAAACCCTACCCAAAACCATCAAGCAAACAGGTCTGAAAGGGACTCAAGGACAGTCAATACTGGTCCAAAACAGACCCAAGGATCCTAATGCTCAACACTGGAGTACTGTGAAGACTGTAGACAACACCGCCATCATCAGCAGGATTAAAAACAATGATGAGAAGTCATGCCGTTTAGCAATAGAAAGCATTCTAACTGGAAACATCACTAACTGGCATGATGAGATGTGCATGGCCCAGGACAGGAAGGGTCCGCAGAGGGTGATTAAAACCACCTAGAACATCATCAGTACCCATCTACCAAGCATCAGTGATGTGAGTGAGGTAAGGTCCCTACACCGAGCCCAAAGAATACTACACAAAAGGATAACATCTGTAATTATGTTGCACAATCTTGTGTTGAATAATGATGATTTAATTGAAGCTGGAATAACCTCCTCCTCACAGGTCAAAGTCTCTCCTAAAAACACCTTTTTTTTCCCCCTGTGATGCTTATGATGAGCCGTATGTCGGGTATTTGATATATTGACACTACACAGGAGAAAGAATGGGACCCTACACAGACTCAATTAGAGTCTATTTACTTTCATTTACTTGGAATGGAGCAAATGATGAGATCTGGTGTGAGATATTAATGGGTAAAATTGGTGGCGTGCCCCTTTAGGCTAATTAATACACATAAAGTATAAGTCTATGTGCTTATCTACATATAAGACATGGTCATTATTAATATGAACACCATACATTAAAATATCAGAGAGTTATAGTGGTAATAAAAGCAGATTTCCTTATTGATATGTAAATTAATGCAGCAAATTCTAATCACATTATCACCTTTATTGGAAGAACCTGTGAGGTAAAATTAAAAAACTCTATCATGTGTTGCTTAAGTTATCAGACACTATGCTAATAAGATGATTAATGAGGCTAATTAACACACCCGTACGAGAGACGTATCACCACAGGTAAGTTTTAATGCAGTCCAACATGTCTTTGTTTAAGACAGATGAAGCCAGAAAGACAAAATGTCCCGCAGATGTACTGTGATGGAAGAACATAAAAAGTGCTTCTCACCTGATCTGTAACGTTCGTCTCTGGAGCCAGAAGACCGCCGGCGGTGGTAACGAGAGGACGAAGACGGAGTGACAGGTGTTCTCCTCTCCTGGCCCATGGATGGATCCATTCCTGGAACAGAAAGGTTCAGATTATAGCTTTAATTCATCTCCAATCTAAAAGCTATTCCCCAAGCTTTGTCTTTTTGTATATTGGTTTATTTCCGTATGTTTTTGTGTACATATTCTTCGCATATTTGTATGTATTTGCAAATAAATAACTTATCTATGACAGATTTTGGGGGAGAGTTGAAGGGTGGGGGGATGTGGACAACAGGAAATTAGTTACATTAGTTTGGCTGTTAATTTTTCCCTCTTATCAACAATGGCTCTGACACACAGCTCAAACCCATGGTGTCCCATTATCACAATTTGCGTCAAAATTTGCACTCCTTGTTAAATTCAGAAGATATCATTATCTTTAACAGTCACAAACTAGCATCCATAAATAAATCCACTTGGAAATCATAAAAAGATGCTCCTTATAACTGCAGAACTTGTTTGAGAATAATCACATTTTAAAATTTTATTTAGAATCAAAGTAACCCAGTGATAGTTGTCCGTACATCAACTGAAAAAAGAAACTAACATTAGCTAATTCGGCATATTTGTAATGCTGCCAAATTATAAACAAAACTGGGTTGGGGTTGAGGGGTAGTTGGGCACAGATGGCTGTTTTGTTTGTGAGGGGACTTTGAAAACCTCTGATTTATGACACAATAAAACAAAACCCAACAGCGTGACTCAACAAAAAAATCTGGTACATGTAGTAAACAGAGCTGTCACAAACAAGTCAAGACATGTAAATACACACCCTGTCTAGGAAATCACACTTCCTTCAACAAAATTCTCTTCCTTCAGGGTAACCTTTTAAACTATTTATTCCTGTAAGGGTAATCGCATGCACAAGGTCACCACCCAGATCAACAGATATTCACAGAAAAAACAAAAACACTCAATCTCGGAATGAAAAAACAAAACAAAGGCTCGATTTGATATTTTTCTTGAATCAAACCTGCCACGTGAGATACAGCAACTGAGACAGATGCACACACTCATAGAGAAAACAAGCTCCCTACACACCAATCAATAAGTCTGATGATAGCAACCACCCTGTTACCGAGAGCTACGACCACTCCAGAGCTGCTGATCTATGAGCCTCCATCTGCAGCATCACACTTCCACCCTCGTCTGTCTTCATTAGAGCTCTCAGAGCGTCGCTGCTGCTGCTCGGGAGAAAAGCTAAAAGTTGATTAGCCAACCATATAACGACTACCAGCCAGCGCAGGGATATATGACAGGTCTGGGAAATACCTCGCTTTCTTTCCTCTGGGGAGTCTGGATGGATAGATGGACGTCCCCCATCCCCCCTTTCCTGACTAGTTCTGCTTGCTCTTCTTTCTCTCTCCTTTCTTTTACTCAGTTTCTTATCCAGGCAGATTGTTCATACCTTTTTGTTTGGTAATTTTCTTTGTAACATTCCTCTGTGTCAATGGTTGACATTTGTACCATACTTAAAAAGCAGTTGCTGGGAATTCAAAGGAAGTAACAGAGCATATGATACTTCATTGTCCCCATGGGGAAATATGTCATGGACTCAAGTGTAACTGCCTCCATAGTGATGTAAAACAAATAACAAATAACTGATAAACAAAGCAGCTCAGACTGTAGCAAATCACAACCACATAACACACAATCAGTGATAAAAAGTGATATAAACATCATGAAGGTATCGCACAACGCCTGCTGCTTCCAGCAACGTTATTTAAAAGGCACAAATGAGTTTACATTGGAGGACTCGTCTACATCGTCTGCCATGGGGAGAACATGAGAAGAGTAAGACAATGTTCTCTGTGCTTGCCTGAGAACAGACTGTTTATATACTGACTGGAGGGACTGGTGTTCATTCCTCCCCATAACCGTCATGGAATGATGTGCCAGACAAGGAAGCTTAGATTTTACTGCCACACCATGCTGACAAGCCATATCTGACTATGCTCTCTAATACAGCCTGGGAGAATAAAAACAACCCTCTGGTCCTCTGCCAATACACCCAGAGTCTGTGTAGGAAGTATAATCTCTGAGAACACAAACTTCCAGTTAAAGGTGCTGTCTAAGTGAATGCCAAGGTACATGTAGAAGCGGACCTGATTGATTGGTTCACCCACTGATATGATGTACAATAAAAACATATACTGTACAAGAAAGTAGGCGACATTGTGACACTGTGGCCTTGACCATTGACCACCATTTTCTAATCTTTGAGTACCAATGAATGTTTGTGCCAAATTTGAAGTCAGTCCTTCAAAGCATTACTGAAAAATTGCGTTCATGAGAATGGGACAGATGGACGGACAACCCATAACCATAATGTCTCCATAATACATAATCCTGGCCCCAACCATCACCTGACATTATGTTAACTCCCCAGTTAGACCCTGTCCAACACTACTTGACCCAGACGTGATACAACCTCATGAAACCTTCAAGGAAATCATTCATTCATTCATTCCCTTTCTATCACCTGCTACCAATAGAAAGACAACAAGAACTGAGACGGACGAAGTGGATACACCTGATGATTACCAACAGCACCTGGACTACTCCAGGGTTTGTAGTTCCCACATGTCCTGTTTAACCTAAATAACAAACTTTATTCTAATAACAAATATGATGACAAATAATACAATAACAGTACAATTTTAGAACAACAGGATACATTATTGGACTAGACATGATGTAAGATACACAACAGGATATAATAGCATGTGCTCTTATTCACATAATCAGTGCTTCATAAAACATTCATCGTTACAAAGATGTTAATAAATTTCAATGTATAGATACCAACAGCAAATGTACAGCAGAGCAAACTTCCAATTCTTAAAAGTTTTCCCAGTGGTGTAAAAATCTTGGAAACATGAAACACAAAATTATATTTCCACTTTACAGACTCTAGGCTGATGTCTGTGTAATAATTTAAGGTTTGTAGTGAGTTTGCAGATCAAAGACAATGAAGAAAAGCTAACAAAAGCCTGAATTAATCATTAAAAAAAAAAGCTCACACTACATGGCTCACAGCTTGTTCTGAATAAGAGATGAGCTGTGTAGCAGTGTTCTCAGAGGCAAAGTACATAAACGCTGAACAGTGTAAGAGAGTGGTTGATCTCAAGGCAACTGACTCATTCATTAGACAGGTTTGGCCACTTGATAGTCTGCATTGTCATGCCTACAAAAGACTGAGGGTCATTTGGAAATCCTTCAACGCCAGTATCAATATAACATCTGTACGAAAACAATTCTTTTATCAATATCTTACTGAAGAATGTGAATCTTGCTTTTCAGTTTGCAAAATGAGCCAATATGTCAGATCAAGTATAGCCATACACCAGCTTTGGGTAAATAAAACAAAACTGGCAGATAAAAGGCATGAATCAAATCAAACAAGGCAAAAATGATTGGACCACAGCTTTCTGTTGTGGTCATCAAAACATCAGAGTAGTGATAGCTGAGTTTGGAGCTGAAAACATAATGGAAAATATAATGGAAATTGCTGCCAAGTAAGATGCAGTCATAATTATGTTTTACCCCTCCATAAAAATCTGTGTAGAGGGACAGATGAACACAGCAACTTTCTGAAACCACCTTTTCATTCCTCAAATACTGATGAAAATACTCCTGTATCACCACCTGTGGATATTTTATGTTGCCTGCTTATAATTGAAGTGTTTTTCACATCATTTATAAAAGTGAAGGTAGGCTAAACAACAGAAACAGCTCTGTATAATTTGATACAGCTCAGCAGCACCTCAAACTGCAGCCTCCAAAATGATCTCACAGTTGAATCAACAGTTTCAACAGATTCTAACCTTCATGAAGTAAGATTTACTGCAGGACTGAGCCACATGTGAAGATTTATTAATGTCAAATCACTAACAAAACATACGTAGAGGACAAAACCCAGATAAACATCTACACATCAGTCTTTTCTATTACCACTGGATTATGTTTGCTTGACAGGATAAGGTGCAAAACGTAAGCAGCAACATTCTTGTAATGACACACATTACACATTTACCGTAAGAAAGCAGCAGGTCCTCATGTTTATTTTTCTTTTCCCTGTTAGGTAAGAATAATGAGTCACAAGTGTGAGTGCCAAATCACTGATTCACAGATTGTGAATGTGCACTGCCAATCAAGATGGCAAACCAGAATGTGGCATGACATAATTTAAACAATAAGATAAGGAGATGAAAACAGAGATAAATTCTAAAGACTCAAAAGTATAGAAGGCACATGGGTCCATAATTTCCAAACAATTTCAAACGGTTTCCTGTCATTTGGTAGTAAAATAGGAACAAACTTTAACTGGAACAGTGCCAATTAAATTAATTGTAATTTACTGCTTGTGCCAGAGTCAGCTGAACATGCAAAAATCTGTCAACACTCAAGCATATAAATCAACACATATAAACAATTCTCTGAAAGAAAAAGAATAATTAATTAATATTTAATGGAGCTGATAATTGCAAGGAATTTTACAGTTCTATTTTAGTCTGAAAAAAATATTCAGAAATAACAGACCCATGTCCTGAAACAGGCAGAAGGTAACAAAGAAAAATAGATTTAATATGAAACTTAACACATTTGTATCACTCTGAAATACTGTCCCCTTTCCCTCCACTCTCTTTGAGTGGTTGTGGTGACTAGTTAACACAGAGAATAAAGTTTTATAATCCAAAAAAATGCAGTTCATAAAATATCATACACTGAGTGGTGACACCCCCATCGTTCAAAAAAATAACCATCGTAACTATCGTAAGTTCGTCACAATTGTTTGACTGCCTGGAGATCTCTGGTGGCTGCGTTGCCGTAACACAGCAACGTCTATTTGAGCTGGCAAATCTCAGCAGTGGCTCCCTCTGAAAGCCAAAGTCCTGCATAGAGAGGCTGAGTGAATGTGGTCTTGACTTGGCGGAGGAGAGTCATGGTTTCAGAGATGCTGTAGAAGGACAGAATACCTGCTCTGTGATCCAGGTACACTCCTACTCTGGAGGACCATGTGCCTGGGATGGGAGTTTTTATGTTGTTGTGCCTGAATTCATAGCTATTCTTGTAACAATCCAACGCCCAAGACTTGTCGTTGTGTCCAAAGACACATTCACTGAAGTTGCCTGCTCTGCTGATGTCCTTGTATGTGATTGCTACTAAAAGTCCTCTCCCACTTCTCTCCAACTCCCAGTAACAACGTCCGGTCAGACTCTCTTTACTCAGGACCTGCCAGGAAAATTCAAACCTGTCTGGATGAGGAGAATATTTCTGTTCTTCTCTCATGAATGCTACCTTTCTGTTCCCCTTAGATATTGACAGATGTCTATTTGCAGTGTCTGGATCCAGGGTAAGTTGGCACGCATAATGTAAGAAGTCAGCTCTGGTCTCGGGCTCTGCTTGTGGATTTGGCTTTAAAATATCAGCTTCAGTTACCATCATTGAGATCTTTGCATATTCTTCACCAAGCACCTGCTGTAGTTTATCTCTGGCCTCTGACAAAGCCACTGTAACCTTCTCAAAGTACCGCAGACGGCGGACTCTGACGGTGGGTGGGTCTTTATTTTCACTGAGATGTGACAGTGAGGGATAATTCAATAGAAAATGAGTGTGATCCACTGAGCGTGAGAGCTTCTCCAGTTCGGCATCTTTCCTCTTCAGCTCAGCAATCTCCTGCTGCACCTTCTCCCGAACCTTTTTGTACCGATTCACTTCAGTTTTCTGCCGAGATTTAATCTTCTCCCTCACATCTGAGACTCTTTTCTCAATGTTACGGATCAGCTCGCTGAAGACCTTGTCGGTGTTCCTCAGTGCATTGTCGGCGGAGTGATTGATAGCGTCTTCCTCCTGTTGAAACAACTTCACATCTTTCTCTCTGTCCTGGATTCTCTGCCTGATTTTTTGCTGAATGAATACGAGCTCTCTCTGCCTCTCAGTCCTTTCTGCTGCAGCTGAGACTTTGTCGTGACCTTTATGATTATCCTTGGAGCAGAGATAACAGATACACTGCTGATCAGTACGACAGAACATCTTCATCACCTCATCATGACGAGAGCAGATGTTCTCCTGGAGGTTCTCGGAGGGGTCCACCAGCTTGTGTTTCTTTAATTGAGGTTTATCATAATGAGGCTGCAGGTGTTTCTCACAGTAAGAGACCAGACAAACCAAACAGGACTTGACAGCTTTCAGTTTTCTTCCAGTGCAGAAATCACAAGCCACATCTTCAGGTCCAGCATAGCAGTGATCAGCAGGAGCAGCTTGGAGTCCAGTCTTCTTCAGCTCCTCCACTACAAATGCTAACATGGTGTTTTTCACCAGGACAGGCCTCTGTATGAAGGTCTGTCTGCAGTGAGGACAGCTGTAAACCTCCTTACGATCCTCACAAACTAAGTGGTCCTTGATGCAGCTCATGCAGTAGCTGTGACCACAAGGAATGGTCACCGGATCATTGAGGAGATCCAGACAGATCGAGCAGCAGAATTTTGCTCGTTCAAGTTGAATCCCTTGCGCCATGGTACTCTCTGATCTGAGCAGGTGTCTGATGACTTTATCTGTACATACGGGAGAGAGAGGGAGGGAGGGCTCGGCAGGTTTTACTTCATTCCACAGAGGAGTGGCTTTAAGGAGGAAGGCTGTGCCCTTTTCTTGTAAAATCTGATTATTCAAGTTTGTGGTATTTTTGGAAATACGGGGAACCACAGCAGAAAAATGTTTTTATACAGACTGCATTAGACGATCAAGTGTAGGTGTTTCCTTTAAGGTGAGATCTGTATGGGTCAACAGTAATCAGTCACCCTCCTCCTGATCAAGGATGGGTGCAAGTCAAAGGCAACCTTGCTTTGGTTGAACTGACACTGTCACCAGGAATGGCCGTTATTTATGTTTAAGTCACTTAACTTGCAGAAAAGAGAAGAGAGAATAACATCAAGTGCTGAATCATTGCACTGAGTCTGCTGCTTCTTGTGTAACTGGAACAAAAGCTTGTGTCCTCATTTCTCAGCAGTTAGTCAGCCATGGTCTCAGTGTTGGGACTCCATGGAGGTTATACCTTTCCTCCAGTTCTGTTTGAGATTTGCTCGTCTCACTACCAAGTATAAGGGCAAGATGGAGATGGTGAATCCTCCATGATGATGATGGTGTGTGGAACTTATGGTCACAATAAAAATGGGGATAGGAAATATGATTGGGAAACAAGTGACCAAAATTGGTTTGCTATGGGGTTTCCTTGGACACAGCATCAGTAGCTCAGACATCCATCGGCAGATCAGAGTAGAGTTGTTCCTCCCTCAAGTTTAATGGATCTGTACGGATCAGGTTAACCTCTGGTCACCTCCCTGTGGAGGGATAGTGGACTTTATCGTTTTTTTCAGGCTTGAGAGTCTCCAGACCAACCAAAGTTTCTTAACCTGTGTCTAGATCTGGCTTCCGTGGCCTCAAAGTCATTGGTGTCAAACTGCCGAATATAGCTCACATTTTTCACAAGACGCGCAATTTCAAAGACTCGAATCCTTTTAAAGTGTCCCAGAGTTTGAGCGTCTTCTCTCCATGGACCAAAGATCAGAAAATGAGAAAAAGGGAGGTACTGGTGCACGAAATGCAAAAAAAAAAAAAAAAGTGCATTACATGACTGAGAATGAATGAGAAGTGTTGGGTCAGGATGTTACAGCTCAGTGTGTGTGTGTGTGTGTGTGTGTGTGTCCACGTGGGCGTGCATGGTGGAGTGTGTGTCATCAAGCCCCCCATAGCGAACTGTGGACAACCCCCCACCGGGCCTAGATGTGAATGCCACACATTTTCTCCGTCCCACACCCCTCATTCCTTCCCATAATGCACTTCCTGACATTCCCCTACCCAAAGAGGGTACACACACACACACACACACACACTAGTGTATTCCAGTAATAGCTTTGGCAGTGCCAGTTTGTCTGCTGGTCTCCAGTGACGCTACAGTCCCATCCTCAGCAGTCAGTCGGATGCGGTGTGTTACCCGCTCTCCTCAACAAGTCTTACAGTAAAAAGGACTTTTAGATCATTTGTGGTTGGACTCAATAACATCCATCTGTGTTTTATTACCAACTGTTACCAAAACCAACTCAACTGGAGATGATTTATTAAATGAACAATGATCAGAAACCTTCAAGAAGAAAACCAAACAGTGAATATTGGACGTATGTAGGACAAAAACATCTAAATAAATAACTGGATTTTTTTCTTATAACATTGCAGTAGCACTGCAGTTTCAAACCCTGCAGTCACTCAGTGAAAACAAGACCAATATCTGCTTCATAAGAGTATTTCTCTCTGTATAATAACAGTTACAGGCCCAAATCCTTCATAGTTCAAACCATTCAGCAAAGTTAGATTTTCGCTGTGTGTTAAACATCCTCAACATGTAGGCAAAGTGTGTGTGGGATGTCTAATTTTTAAGGCAGAAGAAAAGACACTGCACTCATCCAAAGATAAATAAAGTTGGATTTCAGCAAAAAACAAAAATTAAAATGGGCAAATTTATCCAAGATCCTCATGTACTCATTCTGTACCGTGCCCGACCACGCTTGACCCCTGAAGTCCAGTTTGTATGACTTGCTGCTTTGCTCTGCAATTTCTTCTCTCTTCTATCTATTTGATAGAATTTCTAAAAGCTGCTCTGATAACACACACCAACTCAGTGCTTCCTGAGCTGCCGTTTAATCAAAACAGTTGAATGAAAAGGTGAAGGAAATTCAGTTTTACCTGGTGTTTGAGGGAAGTAGGCTCCAATCAGCTTGGATCGCTTCTTCTCATAGCCCTTCTGTGTGATATCACCTGCCAGAGAAAGACAGAGAAAAAGACTTACTTTCCAGATTCTTTCACTGTATATACAGTAGTACATAATGATGATACTGAAGCCCATTGATCACAGCATGGAATAAAGTACATATATCATAATATTTTCACTATAAAAGCTGCAGCCCAAGACATCAAAACACAAAACACAGTCAAAGGCAGAAAGCGGTTTGACTTATCACATTATGCTTTGTCATTCTTTCCACTCAACCAAGACCAGATGGTGCAGTTTGGGTGCATGTGTGTGTGAGTGTGTGTGAGTGTGTGCGCGCTTGCATAAATTTGAAGCTCAGAGTATTGCAGGTGCACTTAATTTGCCTTTCACGGTGCGACGAACCGCCTCAAAACTTGCTGACCGATCTCCCTGAGGGAAGTGATAAATCAGGCCCTCCTGAGGTAACATCAGCAGATTTCCACACGGCACAAAGCAAATCTGAACCTGATTTGTGATTTATAAATGCGTCTTGGCATTACATTTTTACCTCTGGATGGGAGTTTCCGACAAAGTTTTCATAATTTTTTTTTTGTATTTTGATTGACAGTGTCTGAATGATGTTTAACGCCACCCAACTTGCACTCCACATGACGTAAAACAAGCACTATAAGTCACTGACAAATACTTTCTGGGTGACATAATGCAACAACAACTTTAGAGGAGAGCAGAAAGCAAAAGAGAGAAGCATAATGGGAACTGGATGTATTTTTTCTTTGATGGCAAATGAAAAGCAAGACAAAAAAAAGTTATGGGGTTTATAATGTGTTCAGTGGTGTGATGGGTTTGTCTGTGCAGATTAACTATCAAAACCTGTCTGTCAAACTGGTAATGAGATTGGAGGGGGAGGCAGAGAGGGAGGGGAGCAAGCTTTAATAAACATGAGTGTGTTTGATGGAAACACTCCAGCCAGTCTGGAACTGTTTGTGTGTGTTTTCCCCATCTGCTTTTGTGACATAGTAAAAGCAAATCAACTAAACGCTAAATCTAAAAAATGATAACAAAGCAAATATTCATTCTAAAACACTCACAGAGCTTAAATGTGCTTTCTCACACAGTCATACATTTTCTGACAACTGTATCCGACACTGCAGACGACGAGTTTCTGGGTTTCTCTGACTTGAGGAGGAGTAAGTAAAGAAATAAAAATTCAGAGAAAATCAAGAGTGAAGAGCATTTTCTGACTCAGGCAGCGGGAGATGCGCAAAAACAGACCTGAGTGACGCTAAATCTGCAGCGGATTTGTCGAACATGGAAAAAGCTGTTTGCGCGGCTGACTTGACAAATCCTTCTTAAACACACAAACATGTGACTAACTGGCTCGGATCAAGAAACCAACTGTGGGCACGGACGTCATCGCTGACGGTGTCGACAATGAGTGTGTGTGTGTGTGAGACTGTGTGTTTCTGGTAGCGTGAAGGCAAGACACATGGCAATAATTAGCATCTCTGGTAGGGGATCTAACTGCCCTGCAGAGAGAAAGAGAAACTGGCAAACGCTTCAGTTTGAAAAGACAAAAAAGAGACTTTGAGGGAGGTTGAGACACATGGGATAAATAGAGGGAGGTCTGACCTTGTCTTCCAGTTACCGACTTGTTGCGGTGACACACACAAACACTCACACACACACTCTCAGCCACCATCTTGACTTAATTGGGATTTTATCAGGCAAGAAGAGTCAAAGTGAAATGAATGTGTCAGTCAAGAGCGGATTTGGTTGGATACTGTAACAGCTCCGTGTGTTAGCAATCTCCATCCAATCTCCACCAGTGAGACAGGCTGTCAGTCACTGTCAGTCCAACAGTCACTCAGTGAGACAGGCAGCCAATCAGCCAGTCAGGAGCTACTGTATGGAAGATAAATGCTGTCCAATGAGAGCTATGGTTCTTAAAAAATTCCTCTATTTGACCATTTTTCACCAGCCTAAAGAAGAATTATCTTAATATGATGTTTCTTAATGTTTCCTATCTTCACCATTTCTATTGGTTTTGATCACAGTGTACTCACTGGGAGAACAATGAACTCGCCACAACAAAGTCCAACAGGTCAAGATACACAAACCAAATAAGAAGCCAAAAATTTAACAAGATTATCGCCAATCCCAGCTGACGTTGAGCGAGAGGTGGGATACACCCCGGAAAGATCGCCAGTCTATCGCAGGGCTGACATACAGAGACAACCACATGGTGACAACATTCACATTCATGCCTGCCGGCAATTTAGAGTCACCGATTAACCGGCATGTCTTTGGACGGTGGGAGGAAACTGGAGAACCTGGATGGAAATCCACGCAGACACAGGAAGAACATGCAAACTCCACACGGAAAAGCCCATGGAGAACCAGGATTCGAACCCAAGACCTTTTTTCTGTGAGATGACAGTCCTAACCACTGCGTGCAGCCATAATACTGGTAACAAGAATTTCTGACTCTCCACCAACCAGTTCAACCAGTGTGAATTCCTGAGTTATGACCAAAAACATGGTTCACAAGGTCACAGTAACCTTTTACTTTTGGCCACCAAAATCTAATCAGTTCATCCTTCAGTCAAAGTGAATGTTTGAACTAAATTTGAGAGTCTTCAAGGTCTGAATTATTGCATTCACGAGACTGGGACAGACAAATGGACAACCTGAAAGCATCATCTAGGGCTTCCACTAATAATGTCATTATCAATAAATGTAGCAACTTATTTTCTATCAATCCATTAAACGGTTAATTGTTTAGCCTACAAAATAACATCATGGATTTAACCTATCATGATGAAAAAAAAGAAAAAACATAAGTCCTCCTCCTTTCTCAGACCAAGGGCAAGAATGAAGAGGCAGTTGATGAGGATGGAGGGATGAGGATCCTTAAATAGAGACAGAGGAAGGAAGGATGACTCAGGCTCTGTTATTCCTCTACCGCCTGCTGCAAACTCTTTCCCCTCTGTCTGACTGTCTCTTTCTGTTAGAAAAAAAACGGTGTTCTGCTGGATGACGTTGCCACAGGCCGTTAGAGACAGGTCAGGGTGAGTTGGTGCAACACTGTGAAGTTGTTTCGTCTTCCTCCAACAAACAAACACATGTTTCTTATCAAAGCAGTTCATCTGGAGAGTCTAAGGAGGCTTCAAACTCCCTGAATCACCAACACAAAGTTTACGTTTTTGTCAGACACAGACAGCAGATAACAACTCACAGTTTGAAATATTGTCTGGTAAGAAACCACTGAACAACTTGAAAAACAGGAGCTACACAGGTTGACTTTTCAGAACGTGTTCAGTACGTGGACGAATCACCGCCGTCACAGATCAAATCAGGAGCTTTTGGAAATGGGGGCCTCACTGTATCGGTGACTCAGCGCCGTCTTCGGCTCAGCTATGATTCACAGTACGTTACTTCATCATTAAGAGCATATTAAAAGACAGTGAAAGCCACAGAAACCATTATAATCTGATGAGTCTGTCCAAAATAAGAGGCTGCTGAGCTACTAACTTTATGTACAGTGCTTATGTCGGCTGGTTTTGTACCAAGCTGAATGTAACAGCTTGAACGATGGGCCTTGTGTAAGTGATTCCCACCGCTATTCTTCAGAAGTGCTTGTCTGTAATGGCTGTGCTTTGCCCAAGAGCACCACGCCAGTTGCCTTTCTTTCACAAGTCAAAGTTTTGCCAAAGACTTGCTTCTCCAAACTCTACACTCCACATACAAACAAAGCTGGAGTAAAGTAAATGCAGTAAAACAAAGTCAAGACAAAGTAACAGCCGTAAATTAAAGTAAAAACATAACGAGGACCATGCAGCAAGCTGTAGCTCACAGAGCTCTCAGAGACACTCAGCACCATGTAAGGAACATCTCCGACTACAGTCCTGCGTTCGTCTCTGAGTAGAGTGCCTTGGATTGTTATGAAATATGCATGCTGCAGCCTGATGACAGCTGTATAGCCTCTCTATAAGCTGCAGATGAATTATTGACAATCAGACGTACACATATTGCAGGCTGCACCGTCCGTGACCCCCATGCATTGACGTCAAGTTTGTCAGCTCTTAACCTTGGAGCTTAAAGTCAAGCGCCGTGAGGAGTGGATATATAAATGCCTCCTACTGTGGGAGCTCTCAAAGTCACTGATGATATAACAACTGGCAGATTATATAATAATGTGCTTACATGAATGAAAAAATCGAACACTGAGCTCACGTTTTACAGTAGATTTTGCAGTGGATGGGAGTAAATGTTCCTAAGGGAAATTAGTTACGTTATATGGCCTTTTTTTTAATCTGTTTTTCATGGCTTTGACTTGGCCTCTTACTTCCACTGATAAGAAATCTTAATTCTCCAGTCCACAATATTTTGGACATCAGACGACCCTTTATCTTGTTGTGGAGGATCTTGACTGGTCTGCGGGGCTGCTGGGACTGTATTACAGAAACTTCCTATCGTACTCCCACCTTATCTAAGGTTAGGGAAATCCTAAATACTCAGTCCAACAATGGTTATCAACTTTTATGTCAACGTCGACTTTTCTCATCTAAATCTTTAGGAAAAAACAAAGCACATTTTTGAGTTGCACCACATCCATAAGAACCCCTCGCTGCTCTGCTAACTGTAAGATCATGTCCCTGGGTGTCCAACGAACATCTGCTATAAGCCTCTCAATGAATAAGTTCCATCACACTTTGTTGGTTGTGTAAAACCAACAAAAGATTTTGGTACGTTAGAAAGCTTGTGTAAAAACATTTTTCCTATCTTAGTTAAACCTCTAAATCAGGTCGCAGCCCTAATTATCGTGGTTACCAAACAGTTTAGATAAGATCTGCAAGTTAGGAAAGTCTCTGTAATACAGCCCCTGACCTTTATGCCATATAACACCAACTGAGACCTTATCACCCAGTGTCACCTCACTAATCGGAGCAAAATCTGGTCAAACACCTGTTGGAAAGACTGAAACCAGAAGACTGGAGGCTGTTAGAGCAGCTGAGCAATACCCATGGTTTGGGGATCAGCTGTAATATATGCAGAAGGTTCAGGTGTCCACATACTTTTGGCCACACAATGCACAAGTCGAACATACTCTGCATACAAGAGCAGCCTCAGAGCGCTGCTAAATCACCTTCCCACAGAGAGTGAATGTGTGTCGACAGACAGTTTGTACAGAAACAGCAGGGCTGAGCCTCATGACCATATACAGTATGAGGTGGAGAGAGAGAGAGACTGCCAAGAGACGAGAGTGCTAGCAAACAACCATGACAAAGAGAGAGAGAGAGAAGAGAAAAAGACACAGAAATAAAGAGGAAAAGGCAGACAGGAAGGAAAAAGAAGAATACAAGAGCGAAAGAAGGGAAAGAGTGACATTGATAAAAAGAAGCAGAAAGAGAGAAGGAGAAAGAGGGAGGCAGAGACGAGTGTTGCATCTATCCAGCACCTAAAAAGGAAGCAGAGCTGATTTTATTGTTTCCACACTGCAACACTAGAGACAGAGAGACAGAGAGAGAGAGAGGACAAAGATGAAGAACTAAAGGAGAGCTGGAGAGACAGCAGGAGAAAGAGAAAGATGGTGACTGGGAAAGAGTCATGTGACTGCAGGCTACTGGAAACTACAGTATATCATAACAAGCCTCTGTCTCTCTCTCTGTCTGTCTGTCTGTCTTTCTGAGAGGATGTCTATGCACAGGGGGAAAAAAAACAAAACCAGCATTGTAGCACCATGCTAGTAGCCTAACTTTTACCATGGGCCGTATCTAAAATATCCTCGATACTGCCGTTGCCATGTTTGTGCTGGTGACGTCATTTGGAGCCCGCCCATACACCTGCCTGACCAATCACGACTCACATTTTACAGGATCGAACAACTAATTAAAGCTAAACTTATCAGAAAAATGAACAATGCGTACAACACCACGAACATGCTAACACGGAGGGGGCAGGGTTTATAACCTATACTGAAGCTGCCAGCCACCAGGGGGCGATATCATCCATATTCATATATAGTCATTGGTTTCTAGCCACTATGGCACTGTGGAGGATAAAGCTTAAGGTGTAATTAGTTTTTTAATTAAATACAGTAATAAGCTATGATAGTACATAAGATAATGGAGGGAGAACCACACATACACACACACACACACACACACACACACACACACACAGAGAAACACATACAAATACAAATTAACATACAGTTGAGCCAAGAGGAAACGCCCAAGAACTCCCGTTGGGAATGAGGGCAAGGAAAACACACACACACACACACACACACACACACACACACACACACAGAGTTGAGCGACTGCAGGTAGCGTGTGCAGTTGGAGGCAGCAGGTGTTTACAGTAACAACACGCTGAGTCAGGACTGAAACTCACCTCCGCGCAGGTAGAAACACACACAGGAAGAAGCTCATATGGAGGCTGTTTGTCTCTATACACTGAACTTTGCATTACACGGTTTTGAATTTCACTGTCGTTATATGTTTTTGATTGTCTTTGTGCTGAGAAAAAAAAAAATCTTTCAAACTCAAAAACTAAAAGTTGCCAAGCTGACAAAAAATGGCTGCTCCTCTTTGAATCCTGGGAGGAGGAGGACAGTTTTATGTTATGACATTTTTCCCTGGACGGCAGCACTGTGAGAGCTTTTTGGCCTCTTTTTGCCGACTTGATGTTTAGCAGTGTCACTTCTTTTCCTTTCCTAATAAACATTTCCAACTGTAGCTCAACAGAAAGAAAAAAAAAACAAGGCAACCACAAATGCCAACACTAACACCATCTCCCATCTGTGCAATAGACAAAGTACACATGGCTAGAAAGAAGCACACTAACTTGTATTAAAATAACACATTTCCTCCTCTGGTTGTCATGAAGTTTGAGAGAATTTTTTTCCTCTACATACCAATTATGAATATATGTGCAAGTTGGATTTTGGAGACGCAGTTTAAAACAATTTATGGCCATCCTGTGCACTCCTGGAAAAACAGAGCTAACTGTGCTGGCTTCAGTTCCAGTGAAACCATTACATGCACGAGAAGGTCTGGGTGGAAAGTCGTCATCACAGTTCACGTTCAGCCACATGAAAAGGAAACGAGGAAATGAATTTGTCTGCGACGTGTGGATTCATTAGTGCAGTCAGTTCATTAAAGAGCAGACTGAGTTGATTTAGCTCATCAGATTGAAACTTGACAACATCAACACTGTTTAGTGATTAAACTACTGATGATTCTATAAGACTACCACTGCTGTTGCTGTTTGTACTGTGAAAACTAGTACTACTACTGTTGCTTCAACTGCTGCTTCTAAAAGTACTACTGTGCCTGTTACTCCTGCAGCTGTTTCAGCTCTCAGTATTACTATGCTTGCATAAATCTACCTGATAATGACAAAACAAAAACTTGATTTTAGAACAGACGTATTCAGAGTTGTGGCTCAGATTCCTCCCACCATCTTTGAGATGTTTCTGCACCTTAACTGGAGTCCACCTGTGGTTGACTGAATTGATTGGACACAAAGGCACACACCTGTCTGTATAAGGTCTCACAGCTGACAGTCATCAGCATATCAGAGCAGAAACCAAGCCATGAGCCATCAATAGTGTACAGAGCTCAGAGACAGGATTGTGTCGAGGAACAGATCTGGAGAGGATCTGCACTGGAGATTCCCAATAGCACAGTGACCCTCAAATTTCTTAATGGAGGAAGGTTGGAACAAGCAGGACTCTTTCTAGAGCTAGATGCCCAGATCCTGTGTGGAGATGGGAGAAACTTCCAGAAGAACACCACAGACACAGGAAAGCTACAAAAAGCACCCAAAGGACTCTCAGACTGTGAAAAACAAGATTCTCTGGTCTGATGACACATGTCTAGTTTCCTCCAGCACTTCAGACAGTTTGGACGAAATGCTCAAAAACTGTGCAAAATTCAGTGCATGAACTGGAACAGAGTATTTGTGAAGCTCAAATATCATATTATACTGCTACTACTAGGAACCATGTTGCTTTTAGTAATTCACACGTCATGCCAAAGTTCATTTCAAAGTTTTGCAATATTCTGTTGGGGTATTTATGAGGTTCAGATGCAGAAAATAATAAACTCTCTGAAGGGAACACCCACTCTTCACCTCCACTGGTTCTTTATTTTGTTATATCACCACACGGGTTTGTGCTTTATAGCTTATATATATTTAATCTTTGTTTATCTTGAGCTGCAAATGATACTGCCGCAAAGCATGTACAACTGAACTGTCTTAAGTACAGCATGACTCAGATTGCATCTTATCATGAACATCACACAAGTAACACATGGCTGCACCTATTCCTATTACAAACCCTACTACAAATGATATAACTCAGTAACCGGTCATGCTACTAGTACAGACCACACATCATGCCAAAGGTCACTTAAAAGTTTTGTAATAGTCAAACACAAAACAGAGAAGCCAAGGAACTGTGAGACATTTCTCCAATTAAGCTAATTAGATCAAGAAAATCAGCTCCTACACACAGACACACACACACACAGCTGATATGTGGCACGTGAAAACACAGCAGAGCGTCGTCCTACTCACCGAGCATGACGCTAACAGGCAGCAGGAATAAAACACCGACACAGCAGCAGTCAAACTCAGCCTCATGCTCCTCTCAGACGAGCCTCCGTCCTCGTCTGTGGTCCTCTCTGCTGTTCGGTGTGTGAAAACACTGGTTGCTTATTCCCCATTGGCAGCACACACACTTGCACACACATACACACAAACTCTCAATTAAAACACACACACACAGAAAGACAAGCAGCTCGTTGGTTTCAAAGAGGAGCAGGTCGACCTCCTCTGTGCAGACAAGAGGCTGAAGGTGTCTGCTGACAGTTAGCTACTGATGCTGCCTTTTGTTGTTAAAACACACACACACACACACACACACTGACACACACACACTACAGCAGCAGCAGCAGTGGATTGGCTGGCTATTACTTCAACATTTACTTTCCGTTGTTAGTCTAGGAAGGAATAAACTACTTTTCACAGTTCAGTGTGTGTGAGTGTGTGTGTGTGTGTGAATATATACACAACAACCCTACACCCCTTCTCCCCACACCCCCCTTCTCCTCTCAGTTGGTACGGTCCAACCTGCCTGCCCAAACAGGCTGCCCGGCGACATCAGCAAAACAAACAAATTGGTTTGTTTGTCGGTTGACTTCACAGTGAGGTGAGAGAGAGGACACACACACACACACACACACACACACACACACACACACACACTTCCCTCCAAGGTTTAACCTCACATCCCCAGCCTCCAATCCCTTGGGATATGCAACTCCCATCTCTAGTGGTTACTATGGTGATAACTGCCAACAAAAGGGGGGGTGATATGGATGAAATTAATATTGTGATAATTATCTGAAAGATGCTCATTAATATTCACTGAAATATTCAGAATTAAACCATAAAAGTTCAAATAAAAGACCTCCCACTGCGACTGATCTGTTAAGTTATTCCAAAAGAAGATAAAACTGAGACTGATATCTTGATATGAGAACATCACACAGTTTGCAGCAAAGCCCTGCGATACATTCACACCTGGAGGCAACATTCGACTCCTATGGGCCTGTGAGCCAGCGGCATCCTATCTTATACAAATAAGAAGTTTTTGAACTCATGCCAGGTTGGAAAAATAGCAAGTTTTAAGTTCCTTTTAAGTTCCTAAAGAGAAGAGTAATTTGGTGTTGAGCAGTCACCATGGATGAACAGTAAAAGAAAAGAATGCCACCAACAGAAACGTCTTAAAAGAAACGCCACTACATCTGTTTGACAGCTGATCTCTGTGAAGTGCTGAGCAGACACCACAGTGAAAAGCACGGCACATTAAAATATCACCAAGATCAAGGATTCCCACTTTAACTGCTCTTATAGAGTAATAAAAACAACTTTTTCTTTTCAACAGACTGAAAGACTGATGACGATTTTAACCTGATTACATTGACATGTGTCTCCTCTTGTTTGCACAGGTCCCAAAAAAAAAACAACAGAAAAAATAGAAGAAGAAGAATAGAATAAGATAGTAGCCCTCTATGAAGCTGCTTCATTGTGTTTGTTTGCTATTTGAAGCAGGGGAAGAAGCAGAGAGCGCTGCTTTGCATGTTTACTGGCTAAAACTGGTTTGGAACAGTCACACGCGATTATGTATTTTCACCCATGTAGTTGTTGTGTGTGGATTGACAACACAATTGCATTTAAACTTGTGCTCAATGAGGTTGCAATGTTTTGTCAAATGAATGATAATCCATCCTCAATACATCTTGGCTGCATTTACACCTGTATTTT
Source organism: Lates calcarifer (assembly GCF_001640805.2). NCBI lineage: Eukaryota > Metazoa > Chordata > Actinopteri > Centropomidae > Lates > Lates calcarifer. Next base: position 2,565,872 of record NC_066836.1, on the reverse strand, counting down.
CATATGGTCAAGCACTACCCAACCGCAAACCACTCACCAAAAATGCATTTTATTTCCAGGTGTAAATGGGGTACAAGATATTTGCACCCAGGGGATCCATGTTATGCTGCTTGTTGATGATTTCTTATTAAAACTAAATAATGTGACAGGAGCACAAATCCAAACATTTCCCAAATTTAAACCTCTAAAGCTCAGGAGGAAGTCGACCATAATAAAAACGTCATCCCTCAGAAAACAAATCCTCCAGAGTGATTTCATTTCCTGCAGCTGAAGTAAAAACACACAGAGACTGATACACAGAAGGCTCAGAGAGAGAGAGGTTTACAGCAGCGGTTTAGTCATGTCTTTGGTCTCAAGAGGCCATTTTTCTCATGGCGTCAAGCTTCGACAAACTGACCTACATGTCCCGAGGAAAGTCCCCTGTCTAGTTGGCCATCTTATGATAAGATTGGACCGACTCGCGGTTCGAAGATTTGGGTCATGGGGTCAATTTTTCCAGCAGATCACCCAGGCAGAGTGTCATGTGTCGGTTACAGAGCATTATGACATGGTTCTGATTGAAAACACATTTCTGCAGCTCTTTGATGAGGCTTATCGCAGACTTGCAGACATGCATTATGGGATGTTTAATGTTCTGCGGATCACATTTATTACATTAATCTGCCATAAAATAATCAGATAATCAGGGAGTCAGTATGAATCAGAGAGTTACGCAGCTGTTTGAAGAGAGACATCAAGAAATGAGGCTGGCCTCATCAGACAAATTACAACTTTAGTCGATTTCTTTTCTTTATGTTTACCTGATAATTAACCACTTCCAGCTGGACATAAACATGAAAGAAAGATGTAACATTGCACATTTATAGTGTCACAAAACTGCTGTACATATCTGTCTTCTTGGTTTTTTTTAACCTTGACAAAGATCTTTCCTCAAACCTTTGTCACTTTACTTAACAAGATGACGGACGCAGGTAGCAGATCATTTACACACAGTATGAGTCATTTTGAGAGGCAGTGACAGTCTCTCAACATCATCAACAAATAAAGACTAAAACCAACAATCGCTCAACACTTTCTGACTTCCCTACCTTAGCTCTTCACCTCCAAACCTACTGGTTCCAACATTAACAAAAAACAGGAGGAAATAGTACATGTGTTGGGAACTATTTTCAGAGGCGGATTAATACATGTGGTGCTCTGGTGAGTATTTGGGGCAGCAGGTCAGCGCATGTCAGGTTGAGTCAAGATGAAGTACAGTGTGTTGTTTATGATAGATACATACTGTAATTACATACTGTAAAACCACGACATGTTGAATTTGTTTCTAAAAACCTGCTTCATATATACTGAGTTTAAGCCTCTGAGCTATAGGTGTCACAAGCAAACTAGATCCTGTAACCGGTGGAAATTTGCCTACTGACATGATTCTGAAAATAGAGCAGGAAAACCTGTGTGTGTGTGTGTGTGTGTGTGTGTGTGACCAACAGACCAGGATCCTGCAGCCAGTAGAAATTTGCCTACAGAAGAGGTTCCCAAAATAGAACAGGATAACCTTTGATACTCAATACTGCTGAGGTCCCATGATGCCAACACACACACACACAAAACAAACACACACATATACAAAGCTTGCACCTGTGCTTCAGGTAGAGCTGGCTGTCAGTCAGATGATATTTACCTTGAGGGCTGAGGCCGTGACAGTTAGACGCCTGACAGACACGTAAATCACAAAAACAAACTCCCTCTCTTTTACAACTGTACCCCTGTGATCTTCACTCTCCTGACAGTTTGTTTGCAGTAATATTACCACAACAATAAAACAAAACACTCAATCCTCACTTGTCTAAACCTGACCTTGACATTTGACCTCATATATTACAAGACAGAGGAACAAAAGCAAAATACTCAACTTTAAAATGAAAGGAGCTGGAGCCTAAACTTCAGGCAACAATTTAAACAGGTGTTAAATCATCCTGGGAACCCGTGTTGAGATGGCAAAAGACCTTGAGTTCACCCTCAGTTGAACCCATCTAAAGAGTCTAAACAGAAACCTCCTCAGTCACACTTGGTCAGCTGTTAATGGGCCGGACAGGTATGTGTTATTGTAGGTCTACTGAAGGAATCAGAGGAAGCTGTTTTGAGGACCAGAGGAGCGAGGGAACAAAAATTGAGCAGAAGTTAGGATGGATAGAACCGAGTTGGGGTTGAGTCCTTATAAATGATCTTCAAGCTTTACGAACATTTATTGTGTGACTCTCAGTGGTGGAGGAAGTATTCAAATCCTTAGTCTGGTACTGATGTGTCTAGTAACAGTTTGTAATCTTAAACACATCTTCAGTAATTTGGTTTACCCGTGTAAACACATGAAGGGTCTGTACATGTGTATAAACAATTAATAAAGGCTTGAAAATACACCACTTCATAATAAACTTTCTACTGCAACACTCCACAGGGAGGTCAGAAGTCAGAAAACTGGAAAGGATCCTGACTCTGGTGGAAAAGTGAACTAAAATCCAGCTTCAGGATAAAAGGCGGTATCTCTCCTCCCTCCTAACCTGCCTGTTCCTCCCTGCTGCCCTCTACCCTTTTCCTTTAGCCAAAAATAATGACAAATAATCCAAATCCATCATCAGCCGGGTCTACAAGGAGGAACGAAACCACTTGAAAGCTCTTTAGGTGAAAAAAGATCAAAGATATAACCCAATACAAGCTGGCATGTGAGAAAAGTACGCACCCCATCACAGTAAAGATCCGATCGAGATCACTTCAGCTCCGACCTCTGTCAGTCGATAACCAACAAAGTGCTGTGTTATCAGGGGAGCCCGGCGCATTTCACATGCCTTCAAACAAAAGCAGCTTTAGAGAAAATGAAAATGGGGGTTTAATGCTCTGTAAGACTATTGGGTTTAACAGAGTGAGTGTGTGTGTGTATGTGTGTGTGTGTGTATAAGCCTTATCAAACTGAGCTAAAAGCTACTTAGAGGGAACCCACAGGAGCGACCACACAGACTCAAAATAGACGAACGATTCCCAAAATGAACCATGTGTGAGTGAGAGTCCACGCACTCTGGTCTGGGTCATTAATATGATGCTGCCTCAGAAAAGCCAGTGCAGTTTTCTGCTGAAAGACGATAAGGTTGGATTTGATTTGCTTTAAACGAAGATAACGTCTGCTGAGAAATCTGACTTTGTCTGTAATCTCTGCAACAAAAAGGTTAGTGTGTAACACTGGCAGAAGGATAGATCTGGCTGGATCTAAGTGAATCTTGGTCTACTGATCTTGTTTCAGGATTTCCATCAAATAGAAATTATACTTGTTGGCCAAAACCACTTCATAATGCTGTCACCTGTTATCACATGACCATAGGTCAAATGATGATAACTAAGCTATCTGTAGGACAACTGAGCAAACTTTAACCACCGACACACTGTAACAGTAGCACAAGTACCACAATGTACACACTACATGACTTTCAAAGTCGTCATGTTGCTGAACTGTTCACACTACACACCTTGTTTTGTGATCGTGAATCTTGACTAATCGGTCGCAGGGGTGTCACAAATTGCTGATGATGTTGTACAACTCCTGCCCCAGGTCTTGCACTCTCATTGGCTGTGGTCTGTTGCCAAACTCAAAGTCTCTCGAATCGCGTCTTTGAGCTGTTCACAGATAACATACGGTTCAGTGGCAAAGAAGTGAACTATGCTGATTTAAGATGATAGTGGCTAAACATTCAAACATAAAGCCATGGAGGTGTTACACAGACAAGCTAAACACATTGATCGTCAATCAGCTGATGCTGTTGGCGAGACCTTTTTTCAGATCCTTTTTGGCATTTTCCTGCAAAGATGAATCTGACCCCTGATCAGATGCAGATGTAGATGACAGCCAGTGAACAAAACGAAGGGAACAACATGACCTTACAAACCTTTCAAAAGCCACCTTTCAAACCGGCGAGTGGTGAGCGAATGATTTTCAGTGGAGTATTATTTTAAACTGGCTTTAAACTTTAAACTGATGTGACAGGAGTGACGTCTTTAGGTGTGACGTCAGTGTTAGAGTTTGGATGAGGTAGAGGTTTTCAACGCCTGAGTTTGGCCTTGAGGTAAAAGACTGAAGAGATTCTGACAGAGGAAGTGAAAAAGAAGCCCTCTCCCTAAAATCTTCTATGAGCAAAACACTTGAATTCCTGATTGCTTTGGCAGATGTGAAGTTGGCTGACAGACAGATGTTGCACACATGTATATATCTATACTGTAGCATAAATGTCCAGCAGATCCTTTCCAAGAATAATTCAAGACTAATGAACATAAAGAATCAAAGATTTCTAAGCTTTTTGAACCTTTACGATTCCCAGCAGCGTCGTCGCCACCAACAGGTACCCACACTCCACAGCCTAAAGAAAAGCCTTCCTCCTTAATTCAATTACATCCGCCAGCTGCAATCAGGAGAAAAGGAGGAGGAGGAAGAGGAGGAGGAAGTGGTGACCCGGACTTTGGCTCTCAGTGTAGCTGACTGTGATCTCAGGGGGGAACAGAGCGGCTGAGCAGCTGCATTAGCCAGGAAATGTACAGCTCAGCACAGAGAGGTGCAGTGCAGCAGCTAAACAACAATCCCTCAATGAGTGTGTAATACTGATGTTTATGTTTTGTCCTGGAAGTGGCAGAGACTGACCAGTTGAAGTGGAGGCTGTAGGTTTATGGCATCACCTCTGCATGTCTTAGCTAGGCTCGTCATACACATCAGGTCAACAGGGCAGGTGTTGGACCAATTCAAATCCACATTCAGCCAATGTTGACCATTTTCCCAGGTAGTGCTGACTTTCCAATTCTCAATTACTCAAAACAGAAATGCACAAAAGTTATTAACTTCAAACTTTCTGCAGAATCACTCAAAGAGTTGAACTGCATGTGCAAGTAAGGAGAGCTGTTTAACTCATCTCATTCTACCTTAAGCCATGAACTTATCAATCACCCCTCGTATCACACCAGAGACCAGGGTCTGGTGTTATGAGGAGCTCATTTTTATTCGATTACCACTGGAAATGTTAAGTTCCAGCAACATGTGTCCTCCGATTTGATTGAGTTATGACTTGAGAGGAAAAAACTGGGCAGCTATTTCTGATGCAAAATGTGCCAATTAGGTGCTACGAGTTCAAGAAACCAGGGCGAAAAGTTCAAATATTTAGAACTGGCCAGAAAAGCCAGGGTGAGCAGCTACCGTCCCCCTTAGCAGCCCTTTAACAATAAACATAACCTCATTTTCTCCAGTGCAGAAAAAAAGGCTTCATGCAAGCTATGGAGCAGGGCGTTGCTGTAAAAGAACATGTGTGCCCAGTTAGCTTTCTCTGGATAAATAAAGATTGAGTAAGTGCAGGTTAAACCGATCTAAAGCCGAGTAGAGAGAGGGTTATGCTGATGGTTAGAAAAATGAGCTTGTGAGATTGTTGCCAGTTTTTCTCTCAGTTCTGGATTTTATATAGAAAAAAATCAGTCCACAATCCCAGTTGAGTAAAATCTCTTAATTACACACACACACACATTTACATACAGACAAGTGCATAATCCAGTGGTTGTGTAAAACCATCACACAGCATTAGTTTTTCACACCCAGATCCCAGATATGGTTGGCTTCTCCCCCCACCGCTCATGGGAAATTAAGTACCTCGAGCCAGAGATCACTGGGCCGACGCTACGCTGCTCGCTGCCAAATAGCATTCTGGGTAGTAACACGAGCCATGAGGAGGATTCGGTCACTTGTCAGTTGGAGATATCAGAGGAGGCGTTTGTGTTTGTGCCCAGGACTGACGCAGGGTAACGATATGGCAGCGTCCGACCTGCAGGTTTACTGCTGCTGGATGTTACACTCAGTTTAATGCTCAATTTAAAGTGGAAAATACTTAAGTCAGTGTTGTGTTTCTGGTGTGATTTCCCAACAATAAAGAGAATGAAAGAGCTGCTGATTTTGCTTTTCCACAAAAAGTTTCTGAAGAAATTGATCCCTCTACGTTAGTTAGTTCTTTGTTCTAGTAAAATCTTCAAAGCGACAGAAAACATCCCAAAATAATCTGTAAAAGTGGGTGTAAAATCTTCCAATAAAATACAAAAACAATACACAGACAATAACCTCACAATCAACACCTCTCTGACAAAAGCAGAACAAAACAATGATGATTTTGTCCTGGGCTGTTTTTAATGAGCACTTTCATGAATTACACATTATAGCATGAATGTGCTTCTTAGTTGAAACCAGGCTAAATTTTCTTGTTCATTTAGTTTACATGTAAGAGCATTTCAAACACTATATTACAACCGGCACTCTATAAAGAAGCATAATCATTTAAATGCTGTTTAAATAATGGGTTTAATGTAACCTGGAGGTCTTAAATATCCACCTCTCAATCAACTTTGGTTTGTTCAACAAGAAAGTCAGAACTCAAGATCAACTTACTTTTTTTTTACCACATCTCACTTTGCAGATCAGGTTTGCTTGGTTGAAAGCTCTGGAAAAAACTAGTAAGTGGCTTTTTTGGATTTCAACAGTAGTTAAGATTTCTTTTTTGGTAAAATCATTTCTCGCTCCAGTATAGTTCAGTTCTAACAGTGAGGTCTAGACATGTTTTTATTATCAACTCACCAAATCAGTTCTTTCTCAACCTGAAAAGGTTAAAAGTTACTAAAGACGTTTTTTACATGGCTACAGTTTTATGCCATTTGCAGCTGTGATGCTACTGAAGCCAGAGCTTTTGCCACAAATGGTTACTCGCTTGTGTTTCAGGGCTTCTTCTGAACCTGAAGCTGCCAAAGACTTTACTTGCATTTTATTCCAGCTGACACTCGGAGCCTGGGAACGTCAACCAGTGCACCCTTCAACCCTCCAGGACCTAACGACTGGTGATGACTTTCCCTCTGAAATACCCCGGCCCTCCCTCCCTCCCTCTCTCTCTCTCTCTCTCTCTCTCTCTCTCTCTCTCGTCTCGCCTGGCACGGTGAGAGAGCAGTGGAGGTATTTCCACGTGCTGCCCGAGAGTCAGCTGCAGTGCTGCTTGGCAAGGCACTTCACGTTCCCCTCTTGGTGCTCCACCCAGCAGCTCCTGGAGCAGACCGACCGAGAGGAAATACCAGCGTGTGCTGCTAAAACAATGTGGTTTTAATCTGAGAGGAGAGCGGGCCTTTAAAACTACGACTCAGTTCAGCTCTCTCTCTCACTGCTTTGTACAAGAAAACACACTCACTCCTGAGGTTTAGTCAGCAAAAGACTCTTCAGAAACCTCATTTTTAAAAATCTCTTTTCCCTCCTTTCTATCTCCCTGCCTCCTCGCTCTTTTGATATTCGTCACACGAATGTCGCTAATGGACTCCCACGCGGCACGATGTGTGAAATGTGGGAAACACAGAAACTCCCTTAACCTTGACGCCTCGCTATTCACACACTGGGCCTTCAGGCCAACTCAAACACGGCTGCAAACATTAATATTAGACCACCGGAAAAAGAAGAAAGCCTCGCGTCAGGCTCAGAGTGCGCTACAACTACCCGGCTGAGAGACGATCAAAGTGGACGAATGAAGTGAAGGACGTGTTAGACGTCGTCTTCCTGTCAGTTTTGACTGTGTTTGTGTTGAATAATTGGGCAGCTGAGATGTCACGCAGACCTTCCCGAGATCCGAGAGCCTTCATGAGGAGAAACTGGAATTTTGGTTTAAAAAGCAAGAGTTTTATTTTCCACTCTTCACCACAGGATAATGAGTGAGGGCGGTGGCAGAGCTCTCCATCATTTTACGGCTGAAGGAGAAGCAGTCTGGGTGGAAGACTTCTCCCTTCTTTCTTTCAGAATGTCACCTTCCATAAAAAGAAATCACAATGACACTGAGAAAGCAAGTGAAATACACCCGAACTCCCACACATTTCCCTCTCAACCTACAGCATATCCCACTTAATACCAGGGCTATGAAAGAAAAACACCCTCATTTCCTACAGTTCAGAGCTGATTTAAAGCTGTGCGGCAGCAGAAATGTGAAATCCAAGGGCGTTACAGCCTGATGTGACCACAGGAACTGGGTGTGAAATACTGTAGAAGCTCTGGTTTTCTCTAAATGATGTTTGACAGCTGGCCAGCAGGGTGAGCTGATGGTGAATAAGATAAAATAATAAGATCTTGTAACAGGAAGGTCACAGGGTCGATTCTACTGCAGGGAAAGTGGCTGTCAAACTGGTCTTGAGCAAGAAAGCTGCACGACGTTGAGGCATCCTCAACATCTCAGCACCTAAAACACAGATCAGACCACACAAATTCCAGCGTCAGGCCTGAATATGAACCTTGTTGTGCCATATATACAAACAACACAATGTGGCGTCTGGGACAGGTTCATGACACTCCAACAAAAAAGCCTAATGTAAGAAGTTCTTGCACTTTCCTGCCCATTGTGACATCTCCCTACGACACATTCCTTTCTAATGGTGTTAGGGTTATATCGCCACCTGTTGGTTTGGCATGCTTTTGACAGCATGTTTACAATTTATTCCATGACGACACGCAAGGACTTGAACAATGACTAGTCGGCATCAAACCTGTGCGGCTGCCAGTCTCAAGACACTGCAAAAATTTATGGCACTATGATTGTCTAATCTGACGAGGTAACAATAGTATGGATAGCATGGAACCTCTGCACATTTTTGGTACAGACCAAGACATGTCCTTACTCAGTATCAAAATATGCTAAAACCAGACTTGAATTCATCTAGGCAGTTTCTTTTCTAAGAGTCTTCGCTCTTATTTATCTGCTGTAACAACCAACTAAAATGAGACATGATGAGGCTATGAGGAATAAAAAGTCACCACATTGTCTATTTTAAAGGCTCAATTAATGTTTTGAGTGTAAACAACAGGCTCTGCTAGGACTCTTAAAGTGATTGATGAAGAAACAAACTTATTTTTCTTCATTAATTATTTGGTTTTACCATGTTATGATAGAGATTATTTGTATCTTGTGCTTTAGTGTTGTTGCCATGCTGTAAAAGCGGTCGCTCATCTGGAACAAATTGGGAGAAATACTTCAAATAGTTAAACACAGCTTGAATGTTTCAAGTGTTACGGCATCCAAAGTGGTACAAAATAAAAGCTCCACCACGTCTTCTCATTTCCCTGTAATTTTACTAAAAAAAACAACAGCTCGAGCTGGACGTCATCCTGCAACCCTGAATTCCTGAGACTGGATCCTGGCCACAATGCCAGGAGCCCAGAAGCCTTAGCTATGCCTTAGTTAAACCAGCAGGTTTTTTACACACACACAGACACACACAGAGACACATATACAGCTGGTGCTTAACCACCTCTGGTGACCCCATTCGTTCCAACTGTACAGATTGAGTTTCCACAGCATCTGTGCCGGGCCACATGTGTGTATCTAACATGGCTAATATGGCTAATCCCCCCACCAGCCCACAGACACAAACACATGTGTACACAAACACACACATGCTTATTCAGTATGAGTGGTTGTATCTGCAGTGGTGGGTGGATATCAACAAACCAAATCCCTGTTTGACCTGCTAACAGAGCAGCTGGTGGCTGCACACTCTCATCTGACGACATACTCAAACTGTGAGGTATTTTAAACAATGGAGCAACGACAGGGTTTCACTGCAGCTGTAGATTAAACTGGAACTCATCAACAGCCTTTGTGAATATAGCATAATACCCATAATACATACAACCCTTCAGTGCCATCGTATTGTTTCTAAAAGGATAATATCTACTGTGGGAACATGACAATATCCATCTCACAATTACACACACACTGGTAGAAAAAAAAAGCTGAAACTAGATTAAATTAATCAAATAATTGATCAGATTATCAATGTTAAACAATGCAAGGGGTGACATCCAATGCACAATACAATACAGTGCACAGTTGAGTCCACCCGGGCATACATTGTAGTGTATAGTTCCGCATTTTTCTTTGCAGGTACAGAAGCAAAGTTTGAAGGTTTCTCGAGAACCGCTCATCCAAAAAACTTGACACACTACACTGCACTTTCTCGTGTCCTCAACAATACACCTGTGAAGTCTGAAGTCAATCAGATCAGCGGTTGTTGAGAAAATCAATGGACAGACAGACGGACCAATTCCTCCATTTATAGTTAGGTGTCTCCAAACTACAGAGATGCTCACAGGACCTTCAGGTGAACACCATTGCTCAGTCTTGATGTAACTGTGAACTGAGCTGAACTCTGTAAATGAGGACGATTTGCCTCCCTCTAAACATTTTTGCTTTCCCAGCAGCAGACAGACAGACAGACACCCATGTCTCCACCTCACTGCTCATTTACATTTAGATGAGTCCATTAAGATCCATAAACCACCAACACCGCCGCTACTACCCCCTCCGCCTCACAGGATTTCCACAACCTTCTCATTCGTCTCAGCTTATTTTTTTAAAAAAGGCGAAAAATAATAAAAGTCCAGCTGGATGATTTGGGGATTTGACGCGGTGAAAGGGAAATGAGTGGCGAAAGTAAGAGGCGAAGACAGAAAAACTAAAAAATGTCTCCTCCCCTTTCAGCATGCCTCTTCCTCCACCTCCTTGTCCTCCTCCTCTCATATTAGCAACTGTTCTCTCAAAAAGCAGCAGCTGGAATCCCACCTCCAACAACACCCTATTTTCAGGTGTGTGTGTGTGTTTAGGTGATAAAGGCTGAACAAAATTAATGATTTTCTAATGAAGATGGACACAGAACAAAGACAGATGGAGGTAAATAAAGCTGTGAAAATAAATACACTTTTCATAAGTGTCAGGATCCTTAAATTATTTGGTTTGTGCAGGAAAAAAAAACTTTTCTCAAAGCAAAATAAATTCAAATTTAGCTTAGGATTTAGTAAAAGGCTTGTAAAAGGTTTCACATATCAAGAATACATTGTGTACTATAATAATACTATTGCATGCATCCAGCTCCTATTCCACTAAGGTTTTGTGGATGTTCCCCACTTTCCTCGCCTATTGTTTTCACTGCATATAAAACGCCTGTGTCTTGCACTTTTTCTCCACCACTGCATTTCAGAAAAAAAAAAAAACACTGTGTGAATTTAAAATACAAGTATATGAGAGTATACTGTCCACCTGAACTGCTCTGAAGGAACAGGCTGAGAGACATTATCACATCACTGATGCCCCAACAATATGGTTTATTTGATTGCATATCCTAGGAGAATCACTGCCTAGTGTGTTCAATAGCTTTAAAAATACAGAAGATATATTCAGTTTAACTGTCACTGTATCACACCAGAAACTTGAACGACCTGTTCAACATTTTTAAAGCACCATCATTCATTTTAATCTTCTTGAAACAGAAGTATTGATGTTAGGTGTACCCTGTATCGATAAATGCCAGCATCAGTTACCAAACCACTTGACTGTCTGTGGGAACACTAACGCTCAGGGATTGATTAGGACTGTGTATACAAAAAAAGATCCATTATGGAGGCTGGAAATCAGTTCCCTGAAGGACCAGGTAAAGCAGGGTGGTTTACCTAAACTTGTATTTCATGTGACCTTAAAAAACAATCCAATATTACACATTCATATCCAGACTGAATGAGTTAACACTACTTAACAAAACATTTAATCATGTGTCATGTGTTGGTTTCTATCAATAAAAAGACGAGCGAAAGAGTGAAGCCAAAATAGTTTGGTTGTCCCCAGGTTGCTGGCTGTGGTACAGGCCATAAACCCTGCCCCCTCCATGTAGATCCAAAGATGGTTTCGGTCAATTTAGGTAGTTCTTATCACACTGATATGTGTTCATGTGTTTATTTATCTGAAAAGTTAGGTTTTAATTAGTTATTTGATGCTAGCGCAAAGATGGCAGCATTCGTATTTGGGATATTTTGGTTTCATTTTTGTACAGTGGGAGGAAGTGGAGACGCATCATCCACCTTTATATTCTGTCATTGCTCACTCCAGATAATTCAAAACCCATAATTTAATCCACAAAAAGGAAACAAACTCCCAAAACCTCATCTTACATGTCTGTAACAACCAATTCTTAGCCCAAATGTCTCTTTATATCAACAGAAACTGAGAGCAAAGGGGAATCCTGCTCAGCATTTGGCAGAAATCAACAAGGCGAAGAGAAAAAAGTGCTGTAAAGTTGAGTTATAAGGACTGGCTTCCTCACAGACAGGAAACAAGTGCTGGTTTGATGGAGGAGGGAAGGTGTTAAAACCTGAAGGAGACCCCTGATGTAAAAGGCCAAGAGCCTCGGGTAGAAATTAAAGTCTGAAAGGAGAGAGTGGGAGGCTGGGAGATTTACTGTACTTCATATAAAGGCCAAAACTGACCCAGTGCATCGATCTAACCCATTGAGAGGAAGGTTTATTGGTACATTTCTTTACTAACCATAGAGTTTTGTTTGATTTGGAAGAATCCTGCTTCTACAAACTGAATTGTGCCAAGACATTCAGTTAAAACACAAAATCTCATTCCTAAGCAACTCAGCAGGCATCACTTCACACTGTGTAAACTTAACAAGACCATTTCAGTTTGTCTCTGATGCAAGCGCTTCCCCAAATCAGATTTCTGACCAATGAAGGACATGGACGTTTGATAAAAGCATGGGCTTTCCTGGGGATACTGCCAACTGGACTGCAGCCAAACCAACGCAAAAACTCAAACACAGAAACTTCAACTGTCTGGTCTATTGCTTTTTCTTTTGTTCTGACTTAAATATTTTCCTCCCTACATACTGTCATTAAACTGATGCTACTGTGCCAAACAATGGCTCTTCGAAGGTTTGGCAGAACAACCCCAAAGTTGTCACCATAAACTCATGCCAAATATAGAGTTATGTTTTTATATTCTTGTGGAGATGCCAAAGATTTGAAATATGTCTGGCTGAAATTTGAACAAATCATCTATACAAGTGCAAGTGTAAAGAAAAATAACAAATTCTTGGGTTTGAATATTCGATTCACATCACAGCTTCCAAACATGCATTCACGATCATTATTTAAGTAAAAGTACCAATGTATAAATGTCAAAATGCTCCATTACAACTACAAGACCTACATTCAAAAGCCTATACAAGTAAAAGTACATTACCAGCTTCATGAAAACCACTTGGACTCGGAGCCCAACAGGTTCAGTTACCGCTCATGGCTGCAGAGGGCGCTGTTGCTAAGCTCAAGTTACACTGTGCTGCTTTAAAAGTAAAGGGACCCACATTTAAGACTGAAACATCATATCACATGTGACAGACAGCGATCAACAGGTGGTCGTCTACGTGGCAACAGCAAGAACTTAAAGAAATATTCACCATAAAATCACCAGTAACAAGTCATTTTAACGCCTCGTATTTGATGCATAGGGGAAGAGGAGGAAGATGAGGGGAACAAAGGAGGAGGAGGGGGAGGAGAGGGAGGAGAGGGAAGGAAGAGTGGCTCAGATTTCATTACATTCTCTACATGAGTAAAATGCCTGGGAGGCTCCTGCCTGCTTCCCTCCATACTCCCTGCTGTGTGTGTGTGTGTGTGTGTGTGTGTGTGTGTGTGTGTTGTGCACTTGTGTACACTCAGTCTTTCTCTCTCTCTCTCTCTCTCTCTCTCTCCCTCTCTCTCTCCCCCTCTTTCTATCTGTCAAGATTTCGGGTTTCTAAAATGGATTTATCCCACAGGGTCGCTCGGGGCTGCTCCCATGAGCCACTGCTGCTGCTGCTGCTGCACCAAGAGATGGAGGGAAGTAGAAAAAGAGAGGGAGAGAGAGGGAAAGAGAGGGAGCAATACAGATATTTTGGGAGATATTTACAGTCATTTATTTCTGGGGTTTTTTTCATGATAAACTGCTGCTATATTCAGGATTTTCTGGCAGCTCGGCTCATGTAACATTCATGCCAATAAACACTAATGAAGTGAATTCAATTGAGAGGGAAGGCAGCGAGTGATGCAGCAAACAGATAGTGACGCACACACACACAAATACACACAGGAGGACTCACACACCGTGACTCCCCACCTTAACAACCTGCCTCACAGCAGCTGGTCCATTTCATGCTCAGACACAAAAAAAAATCAGACCGATCGATGGAGGCAAGAGGAAGAGAGGGAGGGAGGAAGAGAGAGAGGGAGGGAGGGAGGCAGCAGTGATGATTTGTGATGCCTTCACCACAGCAACATGTTCCATCCTCATCCACCAAAACCCAGACGCATGCTGATGAGCCGCTGCCGCAAACTGCTTCCATCTGCGAGGCAGAAAACCCGGCTGCACAACGATCGCTGATGCATCAACAGGTGGTGCTTTAACTCTGCTCCTCTTCCTTCATCACCTTTACTCACACCTAACACACACTCTGAGAAAGTCTCCCGCTGCACTGCGCCACATTTCTGCCTCCTGTGTTTGGGTGTTTGTTTTTCAGGTGACGTGAAATGACTGGAGACTGATTTAGAAGCCTAAAAATAAGAGCTTCTGTGGCTGATAAGCGACAAGAAACGGCAACACAGAAATGTCACCATTACATACAGTAGATTGTCCACCAAAGTGCGCTGACAAATTGATTTTTTAGCTGTAAAATGTCCCGCTCAGTGTGCATCTTGGTCACCAGTTCTTTAAACAAACCTAAGGGATCTATTGTTTATGTAAATATGTCAATATCAGCATGGGCTGCAAAAATAGAGCTGTAATATTCACAAGACACATTTCTGCTGAGCCTCATTTGTCTCCATAATATTGTGAAGCTTGTAGCAGCAAAATAAAACCAAAAGTATCTGCATAATAAGACAGCATTATTTTTGTCGTTACACTTTTGAAGGCGGTGCAGAGCTGGGTGAGCTTCCCCACATGAGAAGCAGCAGTTGCTTCTTATCAAATGCAGCAGAACCAGTTCAAAGTGTCTGCTGTTGTCTAAAAGAAAAGAAGAAGTCATGACTGAGTTTTATTTGCCCCAAGCTTTCCAGTCAGTTACCACCTGCAGTCATTCAGCTCCCACACACATGTCCAGTTCCTGGTGTTAACCTGAGCGTCAGCTGAAGCACACGTTGTCTGAATAACAAATAAAATCGAATGTGGGTTACCCGTTAGATGAGAAGGATGACCAGTTATAAAAACTCCTGTTGTAACGGGACGCTGGGTTTTATTTACTCAGCCTGCAGGGACAGGCAGGCGTGACGGGACGTGGCCCAGATTTACCTGGAAAAACCAGCTGACACGGTGGAGTGAACGCTGCCACTCCGACTAAATGACCTGCTGACAGAGGTGCAGTGAACTCAGTCTCACACCTCATACTAAAATTACTACTGCTACTACTACATAAAATACCAGCACTACCTCTTCTCCTACTACTTCTACCAAAAGAATTACTACTGAGCACTACTACTCACTACAGCTTCACGAAAAATAACATTTATAGATTAATTCATTGATTCATTTGTCTAAACTGGTGTTTAAGTGACAATATCCCCCAAAAATGGCTGACAACTGAAGCTCATGACACTAAAAATTCAAAATATATTGACTTTACTGTGACATGGAACAACAGCTGCAAATCCCGACTGCAAATGTCTTGATTAAAGTTGTATTTCTAATCAATAAATGGTAGTGATTGATGGTCAGAGCATGATAAATTTATAACGTCAGTGCTCAAAAGCTCCACAAACTGTTTTGCAGAAGGAAAAATGAAAAACAAGAAATAAGAGAGAGAGATGAGATGGGACAATACATAAAAACATGGACACAAAAAATAAACAAGACTGACACTCTGAGGCTGCTACTACCTTCACCAGTGCCACAGCTACTACAATTACTACAACTACCACTCCCTCTACTGAACACACACACAAACAAATGGATAAAGAGGGAAGGTTCATTGTCAGTGAGATTAGAAGAATGTAACTGGAGTAGAAAGAGACTGAACTTCAACCCAGTTCCTCACCACAGTGCACGGTTCACTGCTCAGCACTGAGATGACTTCACAAAAACAAGACACCGCTCGTATAAACCTGAACAAATCTTCAAATATGAGTTCTTGTTTTCGCCACTGACAGGCTCAGATTGTTGAAGTGTCTGACAACATTATGATAGGATTCCTACAGAGACAGAGCTTTTTATTAAAGAGGAAGATACTTTTTGTTCCACTAGAGAAATCTCTATATATCACTACCAGACTCCATTGAGAAAAACTTTGATTTTAGCTCAAACACAGGAGTTGCTGGAATACCACTGCCTCAGTCTGTTAGTTTGTGTGTGTTATTGTGTCATACTTTTTATGCTAATGATCTGAATACTTCTTCCATGACTTTAAGTCACACAACAACACAAACAAACAAACAGATCGAGGCAGCAGTGTTCCAGCAGCTCCTGTGTTCGGCGAGCTAAAATCACTGTTTTTCTCAATGGAGTCTGGTGGCAAAGTTTGGGGGGGTTACAAAATCTGGGGGTTTCGCAACTCTGTTGATTTCGTATGTTCTTCTTTGTGTGGCATTACCTCACATGTTTTCAGCTGCAGAGGAACGAGGACCCAGGTGTGTGTGTGTGTGTGTGTGTTACATATGTGTGAAAACAGGATGTTGGAAAAAGGCAGATGGGAACTGAGATGCCGACCCAGTCAGGACGCAGACATCCTGATGAGAAACCACACACACAAACACACTCCTGCAACACAGTGATGACATGTTAACACAGAGAAAGACACACACACACACTGTACAACACAAACACAAGACCTCAGTCCTCCACTTAACTGGGGAGGTAAATGCTAGTTGTACAACTTTAACAATAGGCCTACAATTCCCATAATCCCACAGGGGAGGGGAGACAGATAATTTCAAACCACTGGACAATGCTGAGGAACAGAGCGGCTTCTCATTTTACACCGAAGCACCATAAAAACTTTATTTTGACATCCTGTGGTTCAGACTGTAACAACAGGCATCAAATTTACACCAACCACCAACTATTTTAGATTTGGCTGAATATTTTCACACACACTCATTTAAAGAAGCTCCTAACCTGCCTGAATGGATTACTACAATGGTCCCTTTCTTTCTTTTTCTCTCTTATCAGATTTCTGCTGCTGAAGTTTCACATTTCTTATTGTTGCTGTGCTTTTTTTTTTGACAAATGTCTTTGGTTTTAAATTGAAAGTTAGAGATTGCTTTGCTCATGGCTTGTAATTTTATACGTTCATATGTTCTGCTGTACAATTAAATATAAAAATAAAATGAATAAAGGAAAGTACACAAACAAATATGTGTTTTTCTTGGGCACTGATCCATTACATCTCAAACCCACTGAGTCGCCTACAGAGATCAAATGAGTTTATGACTGTTGTACTGCAATAATTCATTTAGACATTTTGCTTGTCAAAACATTAGCAGCGATGTCTAAACTTTTAGTTCTCAAAATAAAGTAAATTTTCCACTTGAAGCAAGATAAACTGAGGGTAAAAATATCATGCAGTGTAAAAATGTTGGGAAAAAAATCCACATTATTTACAGAAATGTCAAATATGCTGCTCAGTCTTTTTCATGGTTTGACAGCAGCTACATAACATTACAGCATTAAATGTTGACCAATACCAATCACTGATTTAGGACAACAACAACAAAGACAAAAACATTTCTTAAACTTTATTGACAAAAACAGCAATTTTATCAAACAGAACACAGGATCTGCTGGGATACTGCTGCCTCGATCTGTTAGTCAGTTAGTTATTGTGTGGTACTCATTTAAATCATTAAACACCAACAAAACTTCCAAAGTCTTCAGATTGTTGTAAACATACAACTACAGCTACAACTACAACAAAGCCCATTTTAAAATCCCTTTACAATGCACACACACGAGACATACAGGACAGTGCAGTGAATGAGCATTCCTACATATTTAACCCAGCACACACACACACACACACACACACGCACACAAATAACCCTTCTCCCATTTAGCGAGGCCAGGAGGCTAAAAGAGCTGAGACAGGGAGATCCCAGCCGAGCTCAGCCCTGAACAACAATCCATCACTCCGCTCCGCCAGCAGGAAAAAAAAAAAAAAACACAACTTCACTTTGCTATCTCACCACTTCATCTGCAGCCCAACACATCCTCAGAGAGCAGGCCGCTGTGTGTACTGTGGTGTGTGTTACACTGAAGATGGTTTGTGACCTGGTGAAGAGGTAGGCGTGGGAAAATCAGCTCGGAGGGTTTGGACTAATGGCACCGTGACAGGGCAGCCTCTGTGCTGAGAGACACGACACGTATCTGTTCTGTGTGTGCTCGTGTTCGACTGTCAACAAGTCCTCCTACCTAAACGACCACACAGGTCGTTTCTTCCCACCCTCATGTACGACCCATAAGAGCGTGTCAGCGGCAGGCGTAGGCTAACGGAGCTTCGTTATCATGCTAACATTAATAAACAAGCGGTTAACGGCGTGAACCGTCTCGTACCGGAGCTTCGTCGTCATGGTAACATTAATAAACACGCGGTTAACGTTCTGGGTCACAAGTGAAAGAAACAACAATAACGATCAGGTTCAAACGGGAACCGATGTCTCCCGTGCTCCGACCGCGGACTTTTTTTGCTCCGCATACCACGATAATTACTACGTCCACTAGCTGTCACTCAACATGAAGCTTGTAGGCCGTGATAGGCTGCTGAACAAACGACACATGTGGTCGTTTTTCACAGGGGAATCTCTCGAATGTACACGGTGAAGTGTTTATCTGCAGGGACAGATGGAATTCAGATGCTTTGTACATAAAATTTGTTATTGTTATTACCACTGTAGAAAACAAAGTAATCTGGTTACTTAAGAGCGTGTAAACACACTGTTTTAGCCATGGCAGCTTAAATGTGTGTGTTAGTCATTGCTCCACAGCTGCAGTCATATCTCATTGTTACGTTGATTCACTAAGCTTCTGCAGAGCTAATTTCCCTTACAGGAAAATGATATGTTGGATTGAATTTCACTGGATTTGATCCAAGTATGCCCCCACTGTCTTTCTGCTCCCATGAAACCATGTCAAATCCAAACATTTATTGTGCTGGAGGCTCAGCAAAGAGTGTTATTATCAGTTCTTGAAAAGCAGCCTGGCTGTTTGGCATTATGACAGAGGCGGTGGCGTTCCCCTGCCCCTATCAGCATATTTGAAACTGGACCTCAAGGGATTTGATCCCCCTCCGGCACGAGGCAATACAATGTGTGGAGCTACATCAGCAGGTCCAGTTAATGTGCAGCAATCTGTGGTGGAGAGACACCACCAGGAGCAAAGAAAACAGTTTGACCTGCACTGATATAATCTCTGTATCACTGTATCACTTACATCTCTCCATTACACCATATCCCTACTGTCCTTTAACATGGGAACAGACGAGGTTGTTCTACTGGGAGACGCCAACAAAGATAACACATCACACGCTAACCAGTGAAGAGTTATGAAGGAGGAAGAGGAGTCATCTTCACTCCATTTTTCTGCGTCTGCTTAAATAAATACCTTAACACCAATATATTGCTCTACAGCTGCAACAACACAGAAATCTGCCTGAATGAAAAAATAAATGTGTGAATGTGAATGGTGGACTGATAAGATAATAACAGATGAGGCGGAGGTAGAGAACAGTGCGATGCAAAGCGAGGTGGTATTTCCTCTATCAGGAAACCTCAAAGTGGATCAGTGCACTCATATCATGGCCTCTTGCCAAAGGAAAACAAGCCAGGATGTGTTCAGTTCAATGGATTTTTTTTTTTTTTAAGTTTTTTTGTTGTTGTTGCCCTAATTCATGACCTTGTCTTCCCCTAATCTTAGTCTGGATATGAACCCTGGTCTCTGCCTCTGAACATAATCCCACCGCCGTTTACGTTGCCTCCACGACATAGTGTAGTAGTATATACATGTAATCTGTTCGAGACACAATAAACATTCTCTGTACATACAGTGATATCTGTGTGTTAACAGCATTTATAATCCACTTTTCCCTGTATGTTCTGCACCTTATCTGAGAGATCCAAGATCCAAGCTAGCGTGCACCGGCACGAATGCCCTGCCCTGACACACCAGCATTTACAATATTCACTCCACAATCTGAACCTCACACCTGACATGTCAACGCCACTTTGACGAATCAAGCTGCAGCCCGGCCAGAGGGCATCAACTCTTCACACATCAGCGAAGGCGACAGCAGAGAGGTCCAAACGTCAGGTGTTTTTAGTGGTCGGTTGGTGTTTTGGTGCAGTCGAGTGTTTGGAGGAAGTCGAGCTGTGATTCTGTGTAGTCGGAGTCTCAGCAGTCCTAATCTTCCCTTCCCCCTCCACTCCTCCTCATCAACTCTAATTACACCCTCTCATTTAACCGTTACATGATGAGGAGTTCATTCAGCGAGGGCGAGACCTCGGCAGCTCTGTCATACTGAGTCTTGTAAAACCAGTTGTATTTTATAATAGGAAGTGGCTCTGTCTGAGTCTGAAGTCAGAGGAACATTAATTAGCTATTCACTGCAAAGCATGTCACATACACTTAAAGATAACTTGTTAAACGACTAAAAAAATATTAAATGAACTGCAGTAATGTCTACTAATCTCCCACTGTAGGACAAAATCTGCAGGAGCAGATCATAATGCATAAATAAAAACTGTGAAATGAATCTGATAATTTATGTTAGAAGATTAATGTAAACCTTAGATTACCACAGAAGGTCTTTAAGTATTAAAAATGATTCATATACTAATTATAAAATAACTGGAAAGCATTGGTAAAGGTTATGTTTGCTCACTGTTAAGTTATTATTGAGCACCGCAGCTCCTCTGTATAAATCCCTACAGGCCCATTAGAGTTTCAGCCATGGCAGGAGGGTTAACTATCCTGCAAATAAAAAAGATCAATAAGCAGAGTTTCAGTTGGTTTATTGTAAAATAAATAAATCCCTGGTTCCCAGGTCTCTGCCTTTTTTTCTCCTTCAGCTGCAGCAGTGACACAGCAGAAAGCAGCAGAGTTATACCTGCTGCATTATGATGACTGGTTGTGGCAGAGAAAGGGGAGGGATGAGGTGGGGGATTAGCCTTGCTAGCTGCCGTTAGCAGCTAAATCTGTCCATCTAAAGCCACCCTCCATCAGGAAGGGAGTGAAGCAGAACAGAAAATCAATTTACGATGGCACCGCCAAGGTCACCTGCTCCGGCAGCCGCAGCCGAGAAAACACCTGAAGGTTGAAACCCACACTGCAGGAACGACGGCCTTGTTAGCATAGATGACTTGTTCTGATGTGCTGCTTTTATCTTCTTCATTCATTTCTCTTGAGTAGGAAGTTTGTGCCCATTTCTTTTAGCTGTTTAAGGAAAAAATATTAAACTTTTTCCACTTTAAGATTTGGTTGTTTTTTTCCCAACTGCAACCTGACTTTGTTACACTTCCAGCTTCTCCTCCATCACAATGACCATGCCATATATAAACAGAAACATGAACAACTGACTCCTGTGTTTCTATTTTGAGTAACACTGTGAATATAATTAAATGAAAACGCTGAAAAGGGAATTTCCAGTGTGGGAACCTCTAAATCACAGCTGTACTGTGCGTCATATTCTCTGATAAAAGCTTGTATTTGAATTAACTAACTTAGCTCGTTGTCATGCCACGAAAAAAGAGGTGAATTTATCTCCAAAAAGCCAAAATATAAAGTGCTTTTTCTGCAGGCACAGATGGGAAAGTTTTGCAACCTCAGGTGTGATGTGGCATGGGCTCCCCGAGCTAAACTGTTAGCCTAGCTTATCTGTTTTGAAGCTAAAGGGCAACTGCTGCTTATTCTGGACCAGATAAGATGCCCCTGGCTCGCTGTGGAGGAGCAAGCCAGAGGTGGAAGTGTTATCATGGGAGGAGGACACCTCCTTCAACGGGGGAGTCGCTCTCTAGCTCTCCTATAGCTGCTAGCGCACCGTCACACCAGATGAGATTAGCCAGTATCACAGCAATGAAGCCAATAGAGATAACAGAGAGTGGTTGAGAGGGAGGGGGAGAAGCTGGGAGACCAAAAAATACACTACATGGCCAAAAGTATGTGGACATCTGAGGTGAGTTGACAAATAAAGAATAAAATACTATCCTGGGATGTAAAGGGTAAGATACAGCAAAAAAAAGCCCTACAATGAAGATGACTCCAGCACTTTATGGAGTTTATAAAGTTTATACAGCTCAAGGACAGATATCAGCCCTGCCATTAACTGCCCAGTCTCCCTGCACTTGTTGTCATGTTGATCATAACAGCAACAACAACATAAACCGCTCCACTGAAAGATGGATGGATGAACAAGTAGATGGAGGAGTCGGTTGTATTCCCTCAGCGTGGTTTGTCCCGCAGCAGGTGGTCCTCTGAAGAAAACTGCTATGACAGACTGACAGAGGAACGTCTGGTATGTTGATAACACAGCGCTCTGCTTACTACTGTAAAACACCAGCAGAGATCCTCCTCCATCGTCCTAGAACAGCTGTGCCTCTTCTCCCGACCACAGCTCTATCATAAACCCCTAATCCCTGACAGATTTAAAGTGTGTGTGCTTACTTTTTCTGATTTTACTCCAAATTTTGCTTCCTCCTAAAGAAATACAGGATACTGTCACTTCTTCAGGCCTCTAAAAAAAACCTTTAAATATACGAAATAAGTCGAACGTGGTGTCTTGAACATGTGCTGGTGGTGATGGTCACTTATCAAGAACTTCAACAATAAAGGAGGCTAGAACATGAACCTCTGAGCAGAGCCACTTCTTCAGGGCAGTCTGGATGTTGCAATGAGTCACTGTTGGAAAGTGACAAGACGGGTTGGGGCTAGCTGGTTAGCATGCTAACCACAACCATGGTGTTGCTTTCCACCACTGAAGACAGCTCTTGGCGGGTAAAGTCTAGACAGTATTAAGTAGTCATCAAACCACTTATAGAATCCTGAATAGAGCAGTCCGTAATACCAAAGATGGCTGTTCTATGTCACATGTCCTGCTCCGCTCCTGAAACAGCCAATCATTTGCTATTAGACAGGAGCCTGTTGGATGGCATTGTCAAAATGGCTGCAGAGTGGCGAGACTTGTCTACAGTACCACAAGAGATCAAAAACCCCACAGGGTACGAAGATCTGAAAACTTCTTCCACCACTGGTAGTTTCAAACGTGACAAGACAACACATCATTAAAGTAAATTAAGGTTTAACCACCTCCACGGGGGGAAAGTGAACCTCTGCAGCAGGAAGACAGAACAGGATACATCAAAGAACAACTTGTAAAAGTACCCTGACACGGATCATGCATCGTTCAAGGTTTGTCAGGCCTTTTTTTTTTTCTTATCATACCTCGCTGAGCCCGCTGTATATCTGTCAGCCTGTAGGATGTGGATCACTTCAGCTCCTCCCAGCTCTTTCCTGCACCACCACCGTCTCCATCAGAGTGCCCGACCCAGACGACCAGCCAAGCCCTTTCATCGCCATCAATCTTTCATACCGTCTGCAGCAGCACCGACATACGCTGAGAACAAATCAACAAGTCGACAGACCCTTACCCTCCCTCCTGCTGAGGGAAACGGGTTCATCTTCACACACTCACACTCTCTCTCTCTCTGTTTCAGTCTACCTCGCTCTCTCACTCTGTCTGACAGCCTGACCTACTGTGTGTTTCCTCCTCAGTCTTCTGTGTCTCTACCTTTTTACGCTGCTGTCTCTTTCATCCTTTATTTGATCTCCAGAGAATCCCCCCCTTTTTTCTCTGCTTATAAGTCTGACCTCAATATCTGACAGATACTGTCCAGACCACACACAGGAGGAACTGCAGGGCGCACAAACAACAAACTGTAGGAGCACTCACACACTTGTTGTTTTCTCTCTCGTTTTTATGTCTAATAGCAACATAATCGGCCACAGTGTAATGCCACGTTTGCTGCAGAGTAGCTTTTAGCTTCTAGCATGATGGTTAGCAGCTTATTAAACTCAATATATCACCTACATCCTCTTTCACAAATAAGGCTTTTGTTGAATTCACTAAGGAAGACCTTTTCTTTCAAGCTCTGACAGTTTTCTTTTAAAATTTGTCGTTTTCACTGGTGGAGGAATGATGTATTTTTATAGTCCAGCCCTGAAGTTAGCATCAGCCTGGTTCCCTCCACAAAAAGCCAATGTGATTCTTTCATTGTGTTTTGGATTATTCCAGAAAATAAACAGTGAGCAGCTAAAGTTTCTGATCCTTCAGGTTTAGTTGATCAGATCATCTTCACAGATGAACACCACTGTTCTGATGTTTGAAGCCTAAATCCAATCTCCAGAAGTAAGAAGCTAATGTTAGGCTATAAACCAACAACACCACGGTCACATGACGTCAACGTCTCCACCACTAAGCTTCCAACTGGTCATTTCATTTAGCTCTGAGCTCTTCTACAAAAGCCTTTCTTCTTAGAAAGTTAGTGAGAGTTTGAAAGAGCGTGAGTAGAAACACAACGAGGCTGTAAAGGTGGACTGGTGAGTAGATGGGTTTTCATGTTAACGTCCCCGACAACCTCTGTAGTCTCATTTAGACACTCGTTAGCAACCTAGGAGTGCGAAACAGGAGGAGTGCTAAAACTCAATTCCGGACTCATTCCTGCACCACTCTATTAAACTATCCTTACTGAACTAACTCTATCTCAATCTCCATCTCTTATTCTTCTCCAGCACTAATGATATACCTCAAACTGTATCATACTTCTTCACCAGTAAACTCTGCAAAATCTTCACCTTTTAAAATAGTAGCAGCGAGATGCTTTGGCCTTGGTAGAGCTACTTCAGGTGTGTTTTGGTCTCAGTCTTCAGACAGCCTTGGCAAATAATACATGACTTGAAAGTCTCCTGATTCTATCTGTGAAAAGCATTTTAGGATCCTCATATCACTGCAGCAGCTGTTGGAACAGAACTGGTTCAGACTTTTGGCTGAAACTCTTAAGTGTTTTCGGCACAGAAGGTCGTACTACAGGCGAGGCAAAAAAAAAAAAAAAAAAGGTTTGTGGCTCTGTGGCTTTGTTTCCGTGTCTCTTCTATTCATTCTGATTTTGTGGATGTAAAACTTAAAGAGCTAAACCAGTGTTTCGTGTTTCGGTATTTTGTCTAATTCTGAAACCTCTGTTCAGGATGTAAACCAATGTGACACTGAACATGACCTCAAAAGCCAGAGAGCTGCAACTGGGGAAGTCCACACCTCTCAAATCAGGTGTCGACTGAAATAAGTCAGTCTGGACAACACACACCCACACTCACACGCAGACACACACACTCACACAAGACCTTTAAGAGTCTTATCTGTGACTGTCAGTTTGTGAATGTGCGAGGAGAGGAAGCAGTGGTGGAAAGTGTGCGAGGCTGGAGGTGCTGCACGTGTTTTTCCTGCTTCATTACTGGAGCATGTTCTGCAGCTTCCATCTATAAATCAAATCACCTGAAACTTGTTTCATTACAGACTACATCTCCCATAACCCCACTGGGAAACACTATAAGTACATCAAACGTTAGCTACCTGTCGTCAACAGAAACTCTCAGAGCTTTAGTGAAGCCACCTTCTAATAAAGCAACCTTTATGAGTTGTAACGAGTGGCTTTATTGTCAGTTAATAAAGTCATTTACTAAAGCTTTATAACCCACTGAGAAGAACAACTGCTGGGCTGCCAGGTTGTGAAAAATCCCTTTGAGCGATTGGACCTCTTCTTCACACTCATGACTGAAGATTTGATGCATTAAAAACATTTTTATTAATAACTTATTAACATTAATAACTGCACACTAGACAGATTATCAGAACGTAATATGTTATTAATCAGTTGCCAAGCTAAAGATATTTTTCACAACCTTGATAGCTTATTGATGGTGCATAAAGTATTAGTAAATAATTTAATAACCATTAATCAACAATTACTTATGACTTCTAAACCCTTTGTATACATGTATAGGATTAGAAAGTGGTTCTATTTTAGCTTTAATTGGACTGGAGCTTCAACTTTCATTATTCAATCATCCGTCGATTTATTCCTTTCTTAATTAGATTCATTGTTTTGTCTAAAAAATGTCAGAAAATAGTGAAAAATTCCTGTTATACTTCATAAAATTGTTAAAATCCTGAAATATAATCATTAACTGTCATGTTTTCTCTAATCCAACAGTTAAAAACTACAAATATATTCAATTTACAACCATGTACGACCAAAAAAAGCTGAGATTATAACATTAGAGAAGATGAAAACAGCAAAAAATTCACTATAATGATTATTCAGCTGTCAGAATAGTTGCCAATTAATTTTCTGTCAATCAACTTACACATTTATCGACTAATTGTTACAGTAAATGTACTAATATATTAAAGTCAACATGCAGTGAATGAGATTTCATCCATTTACCTCCAGGATAAGTCAGTAACCAGTGCGTTGTTGACGGTCTCTCCCTCTGTCAGCACGTCGTCTCTCTCCCTGACTGACCTCCAGACTGTCTGAGGAGCTGCTGTCTCGTCTGGGCGTCTGGCCTCAAGTCCTCAGACTCAGACTGTGTCACGAGGAAAACGCTCCCCAAGAATCCCACAGCCGCTCTGTCTCCATAATTCAGGTGTATGAGTTAGATCTGCTGCATTATTTAACCACGGCACAGTCGCAGCGCCCCGTCTTCCCCCCATCTCCCACCCCCCCCAGCTGATCCAAATCTGTCACTTCACCTCGCACTCCGCTCAGGGTGACAGGGCCCTTCTGGCTGACCGAACACACACACACACACACACACACACACACACACACACACACCTAGTGCGTGAAATATGTCCGAGCAGATATGAGTCCTCCTGCACAAAATACACACAAAAACGCAGCCTATGCAAACACTCCTGAGCACACACACATAGACACAAGCAGAAGGCCCCATATATGATGTTATATATAATATATGCACATAATACATTATAAACCACACACCCATACTGTATCCTCAGAGGTTTCTAGGACACTGGTCCACCTCCTGGCAACCTACTTTAACCCAGATACGTTTAAAAGCTCCATTAAATGACATTTTCAGGCATTAAAACTCGATCTAAACTGAGGACGAACATCTAGTTTTTACTCATTTCTATTGAAACAACCAGACAGGCATATTTATAATTTCTATACTAGTCACCTATAACTGAAGAAAACATCCACATTGCCAGTATTTTCAATTAATGTAGGCCACTTCCACTTACATATATAAATAATAAAAATATAAACAAATAAAACTGTAACCTTTTAAGGAAAAAGAGCAGAGATGCCATCTCCCTTAGTAAATGTTATATATTAGAGTGTGTCTGTTGTTTGGCCGAACAATAACCTGCATTTGATCATAATTAAAAACACAGGCCTGTTTTTATTCCTGTCCTTTCTCTGTGTTTATATTTCAGGGTGGAGTTCGGTGAGGATTTGACCGGAGGGTTGCAGCTGAAGGCATCAAAAGAGACACTGCCAACAGACTTATTATCGCCTCAAAGTTGGGCTCATGTTCAAGAGAAGAGTCCTCCTGACTGCAGTGCATTGTGGGTAATGTAGGCGCCAAGTTTTGTCAAGCAAGAAGAATGTGTGGAATAAAATAAAGCCGATATCTGTGGCTCTGCTGCATCGATGACCCTGAGAGTGATGATCCACAGAGTTATAGGAGAACAATGCTACGCTGGAGGAGTAAAAAAAGAAGGAGGTGTAGGTAACAATAAGTCTCTAAGAAACTCCCCTCAGTTCACTCGAGGATACTGTTTGCAGACTGGCAGCGGTTGAGAGTCAGGGGATCTCAGTTTCTGTTGAAAGATGTTTCTATCCCTTCTTTCGTTTCCTGTGTTTGGGTTGGCTAACAGTTCACTCTTCCCCCTCACTCTCTCTCGTCTTCTTTTTCATTTCCTTTGGCGTTCCTTCATCTCCTATTTTTATCTCTCTTTCATTCTTCCTCTCTACATTTATTTCACGCTTTTTCTTTACCTCCCGTTGCACTCTTTATTCTCCCTTTTCCCCCCTTATCTGTTCCTCCCCTTCTTTCTTTCCTCTCCCTTCAGTGTGTCCATTTATGGGCAGCATGCTCAGAGCTAAATCTCCTTCAGGCAGACCAACACAGGGTCAACATTTCCCAGGATTTAAGGTGGAATGGAGTTATATTGGCTTCGTCACCACAGAGCAACAGGTCTGAACCTTACAACTGTCAAAATGTCTTTGAACAAACCACCTGTTCACAGGTGAATAACAGCTTTAACCCAGTGAGAGAGACAGCTAGAAGATCAGAATCAACAACAACTTTGTGGTGTCCTTGTAGCCTTGTACTCACAACATCCCTGGTTTGACCACGATTTTAACGATAGCCAACAATATCAGGTGGTATCAAAGTAATCTAAAAAGGCTGTAAGAAGTCAAACACAACCTCCAACAGTCTCTACAGGCTTCGATCCACTTAGCACCATCATCTGTGCAAATTCAACCTACTGACTGCAGAGCAAACAACAGAGTCATTGAATCTTTGGAAGGTGGAAGATCAAACTCCCTCTGCAGGGGTGGTCAGTACAGTCAAATATGGCATGGGCCTTCCTTATGACCTGTTGATCGTAAAGATTAAAATAACTTTACTCGTAACTCTAACAAGCCGACTAAGCTTATCCTTATTGGTTCAGGTTTCCAAACCACGCCACCAAACAGGACAGAACAGATTCAATAAAAGATCTACAGAAATCTCTTCGTCTGTTCAGTGGACAGGATAATGTTGAGGTTGACTATGACAGAAGCAAAACATCTTATATTCCCATCGTTACTCAGGAAAGCTAAACAACATACAGTATAGTTAATAAGTTCACAACATATGACAGCAGGGGATTTGTGTGATTGGAAGAGCTGTCTGAGGAGATTATGCTTTATTTCCCTCCTGTTGCTCCAGAAACACTATAAAAAAGTAACTGTTTTTAAACATTTTAAATGAGGATGACCACAATGTGATTTTAAAAATTGTCGGAACAAATTCAGTAGCCTTTCTCTGAGGAGGGAGGGGGGTGTTAACATATGGTTTCCCGAGTATCAGGCGACAGTTAGGGGGCACGTGTTGTTGACAGTGCCCAATAAATAATGCAAAGTTCTTTCCACAAACATATGTTTCTCACAAATGTGCATGTGTGTGTGTGAAATGACGGCCCTGGGGATATTTCTGATATGTATCCCCAACATGAACATGAGCTGCCTGCTGACTGGCCGAGGGCATTGTAACTGGATAATCAGACCTGCTATTATCCCAGTATGGAGACTGTATGTGAGACTTTCAGAAATCTGTTCAGCAGAAATTCTGCATCGACAAATTGTCAGTTATTTGCTTATTCTGCAAACAGCAGCATTTCCATTTGAGCTATTTAACAGAGATTAAACATTTACAGTGGCTTAAATTCGTCTTATTAATATCTATCTTGATAGTAACTAAGAAAAACACCACATATCTGAATTTTTACAACCACCTCCTTCTGCAGTTCATTTTTCAACTATCACCAGGACTAAAAGTGTTCCTTCCTTCACCGCTATATCTTCATTTCCACTTTTAGCTTTCAAACAGAAGTCAAGAAAACCACAAGAGCATTTCTGCAAAGACCTCCACTAGAAAAAAACACGCCAAACCAAACTGGTACACTGAATCGTAAATGAGAGTGTAGCTGCTCCAGTCCATTTGGTGGCAGTAATGCACTAAAGGCTAACCTCTTTCGTCAGCTACAAATCCAAAATGTTGCTTTATCATCGCAGTTTTAGCTTCCAAGACAAGTTGGATTCAGCGCCGTGACACAGTTGGTAAAGGTTGCTAAAGTAGACGACTTTTTAGTGTACTGTGCGTTTATAAGAGCCTGTTGATTAAGAACCATCTGCCTGCTGCTGCTGCAAACGAGGGCCAGGAAACCGAAACAACAAAGCTAAAAGACGGATGAGTAAAAACTTAACATTTCTTATTTTATTTCTTTATCAGTTGTAGCACTCTCCCACTGCAGTTTCCTTCCTCCTTCCCACTGCACTAATGCCATCAGCACAGCTCAAAGCGAAGCTGGATACACAAGGACCAGTTGTAATTAAGTCTAGTGTCTCAGGGCCACTCTCACCTGCTGCCTTGCTAAGCACTGCTGACACTCACTGAGGCTGACCAATACTTCATTATGGCTTAAGTGAAAAAGAATCAATAGAAGCGAGCAGAGCAGTCGAGTCTGTCTGGCTTTTTCTGTCAGGCATCAATCACAGACAGACAGAGAGAGAGAGACAGAGACAGAAGATCCAGAGGAAAAAAAAAGCTGAACAGCAAAGCTTCACAGTGAAGAGCAAGCAAGTGCTGCAGAGTGCTGATAGGAGCAATGTGCAGCTGGCAGTTTTTTGTGATGACATTAACAAAAGCGGAGTTTCATTGCAAGATGAGATATCCAGCATGTGAAAAAGTGATGCTGAGCACTTAAACTGCCTTTTATGTGGTGGAGATAACATCATAAATCTCTGTGGGACATCAAAATATCAGCAAAGCTGAGGCAGTAGGAACCACCAAGAAAAAAAAGTCACTGACAGCAAAGACGTCATGTCTACAAACTTAATGTCTACCAAGTTTTCTTGTCAACTTAACCTTAACTAGCCTGTCGGTGACAAAAATAAGCACTTTAGTGGACGTACTTTGGTGTGGGCAATTGCTCATTTGTTTATTGCAGCAGCTGCTCACCATTCTTGCTCAATATTGCACCAGTTCTTTTTTGTCCCATTCAATCATTTACACCTGAGAACACGGGAGAATATGATTAAAAAATACTGAACTTATCCTTCAACCTGACCCATAATGCATCACATAAACCTCTCCTGATTTATCCTGTGACCTAGAGTAAGTGATTCCTGAGCCCAAGGTTGGGACATCAGACTAGCAGCAAATCCTCAAAACTGAAAAACTGGACTTAGAGAATATTTTAAATATTACACAAAGTAGTTGCTGATAGTTCCTCTGTCGATTGACAAAAACATTAATCGACTGAGAGAATAAAAGTCTTTTTTATATCCATAGTGTGCCTGTGTAAACAAAGAATAAAGTGTGAACTAAAACACATATTTGTCGTCCCACTCATGTAGAAGCCCAGACAAACATTAATCTCTTACATGTGAACTTTAGTAATGGCTGAAAGACTGACATCACTTTGTCAACAGACCATATACGACTCTTCAAAGAGGAGAAAGACAAACAGAAGCCGTGCACCTGGCGCTCTGCTATTGTCCTGAGAGCAACCAGCTCAATTTATGGCTTTATTTTTCCTGGTGCCTTGTAGCTGTTAAGTAAAACAGTGAGCACAAACCTGTGAAATTTGAATTTCCTCATGAGGAAAACTGGGTCACTGAAGCGGCCCATACTACGCAGCTGAGACTCTCAGCACAAAATTAAGCACAGCAATGACAGAAGGATCAAGCTACTTTAGTATGCAAAACATCCAGTGAAGAACATAGAGACATCGAGGCACTAATTCAGTTGGGTAACTTGGTAACAATAAGGGCAACAGACTGAGATGCTGTATTCTACTTCAACTTTAAATTAATTTAATTATATTATGAACAAGCTGCTCCAAATGCTGTACAGGGGTTAATGATACTGTATATTAGGCTGGGCAACCTGGTATCACTTCATACTTGGTTATTGTAAGTTGACACTGAATGGCTTGTTTTCTTTATCATCTAGCCAGATGTGTTGTTTTGTGAACCCTATATGATGCCATGTCTTCTTTTATTTCCTTGTCACAGTATTTTCTTAAATAAAAAGCTTGTTGTTGGTCTTTTCCTTTATTCAACAAGTATCCCCAATATTTAAAAAAACATCTTCTTTACGGAGATCTGGCAAAGATGGCGGCATAGAATAAGAAATACAACAACTGATTCAGACAGGCCAAGGAAACTGCCCCACACTGTACAAAATACTGAATTAGAAACAAGAAAAAATGCCAGATTGCTGTGTTCTGAGTTCTTTTAAAATGGCTTGAATACAGTGTTTATTCAGAGCTTAACGATTTACACAGGTAAGAGGGAACCAGCCCAGGTAGGGATTTAAATTCATAAAAGACCAGTGGGTAATACTGCAGATATATTGTTAGGCTCTTCAGATTTCTGTAAAGTAAACATCATCACATAAACAGAGCACATCAGCGCTGTAAAATCACTCGCAGCAGGAAAACAAAGTCCTTTACTAGAACTGCTTTACAGGAACCGGACCCCTCCCTGTCCATTGTCGGCCACATAATAACTCTCTTTGCCGACGACAGCATCCTTTCACATAGTGATTTTCTTTATCAAAAGGCCACAGTCATGAATGGAATGAGAGACAAAGCAGAGTATACTATGAGCTCCCTGGTCTCAGTGGATGAAGGAGGTGATTAGTGGGTGGTGTGGTCGGTGATCACTGTGACTCCACCTTTCATGGAAAGGAAAATAGAGCATCACTGGACAGGTTGGAGGTGAGATAAAGGTATGAAACTGGACAACAGCAAGGTTTCCCCAAGTGTATTACAAGCCTTTAACACTAGATGCTTCCAGCTATCACAAGCTAGCGTGATCTAGCAACCTGAGCTAGCAAGACAAACAGTAGGTCCCTTTGTGACTCGTGGAGATAACGTCAAAGAAGAAATGTAAAACAAAAGGTGATGGCAATGAGGAGGAAACTACAACTTCAGATGATATCCACTCAGAGCAAGTATAATTATTTAGTTTTTTACAACCATCCACCCAGACCCACTCCCTCTGACCTCTGGAGTGCCTGTATAAAACCTAGCTCTTGCTGAACTAGTAAAAGCAGTGCCAGTGAACTGAATCCAGGCAGCAAATTATATTTCCTCCAAAAGTGCTTTTGGAAGAGAGACCATTTATTAGCATAAAGAGACTTTGATATATAAATCTATAGTTTCAAAGATTATGTGACACAGTAAAAACTTTACGACCCTGATAGATAAATGAAAGATTAAAATTGCATTAGGTGAGTCTGACTGATGCTTTCATAAAACTTGACAAATTCATAAAGGTGTAGCAGACATTAACTTGACTCTGACAGTTCCTGATTCATCATTCTGTTAAAATACAATCGTGTGATTAAAGCCAGTGTGTGGGTAGAAAATAAAAAAGAGAGGGTCAGAATATATTTGTCTTTGCACAGACACACTGTCACAGTCACTGGGTTCAGAGTGGCACTCCTGGCATTAACCTGCACATCTTCAGTAATATTTCCACCAGACTCTGGGAAAATAATCCGACAATAGTCCAGACTTCCTAGGTATAACTGAAACAGACAGCTACAAGGACGACTGAAATAAAAAACTTTTTACTGGACAGGTGTTGAAGAAATCATCAGTTCTTACAGCACTGATAATTCTTTTGAAAAAACACCTCTCTTTTTGGAAACAGTTTAAAAAATATCAAATTCCTCATTTTCAATCGCCTGAGCAGCTCCCGGAGCCGCCAAACTCATTCAGCTGTGATGTTAAGTAACACAATAACCTCTTCACTTTCCAACGCAATTACCTGAGCTGACACTGAGGCCTCAGAGTTTTTTTTTTTTTTTTTAATGTGAATGAGGCCCCGCTACGCTTAAACCAATGCTAATCCAGATTAACGGCTTGTCTGGGCTTTTTCTCCACACCAGTCATTCACAGTGATGGAAATCCTATTAATACAATAGCTTGGTTCAGCCATGAAATTGTGGTCAAAGATTTGTTTTCAAAATGACTTATTCTGTAGAGTCCTTTAAACGGTTTCATCAGTTTGGTCATCCGGAAATATTTCCTTGCACTAATGAATTACTGGTCACTGATATGGTATTAGACCAAGGTTTATATCACAATATGATTTACAGATTAAATAACCAGAAGATAATGGACATTTTTGGCAAATCCATTAAATACCTTAAAAATCAAGATAGTTCACCACAGTGCTGCTACAATCCTGTAAATCCTATGCTATTTTAAAGCAATTCTGCTTGTTTAAACAACAGATAATACAACCAGATATTAAAGAGATGGAAACTTGATATAAACAGTTTACAGCAGATACATATTTTCATCTCATAATGGTATCTTCACATCACTCAAACAAAGTAAGAGACAAGAACTTCCAAAAGTTATAATGTCAATTTTTGACACACAAAGAGAGAAAAAGATTTTCCATTCAAGAAAAACTATAATAAAACTGTTTTACAGATGCTATGGCTAATATGTTTGCAAATAACTAGCAGGCACGTTGTTATCACTTTGAAGCAGTGTCTCTATGGGTTTGTCACAACGAGTGGATAAAAAGACGCACGACCTCCTTAGCCAAAACATCCTGATCGCCCCCTGGTGGCTGACTGTAGAATAGGTCATAAACCCCATCCCTTCCATGTTAGTAGAGTGGACATGGGCTAAACTTAGAAAATCCCAAAGATGGTGTCTGTCATTTTAGGTGGTTCTTATCATGCTGATGTTTGCTCAAAATTATTTTTTGGTTAAGTTTGGTTACTTGATGATTGACAGCTCTGATTGACTAGCAATTGGTCAGGTGAGTGTATGGGCAGGACTTCGATACTGGGGCTCAAACACCTGATCACCACTGTGCAGACTCTGGCTCTAAGATGGAAGCGCTTGTATTGGTGATATTTCGGGATCTTCATTTGGAGGAAGTAGAGACATGTCATCCATCTTTATATACAGTTATTGGTTTGTCAAGGGCCCCTTTTCTATCGTCAACTGATTCAAGTATGGACTAGGATACTTTTCAGAGCAGCAGCAGTGGCAGTTAAGTCAGTTTCGTGCCGTTACACAACAGCCAGGAGAGACTCTCAAGACCAGGCTATAAACCAGCTGACCCTAGTCCAAAAATGGCTATCCTGTGATAGAAGAAAAGACTTACATACTAAAGTACACTTGGCACAATAATGCATCAGTCCAAAGATAGCCCTGCAGCGGCTGCCTTGGAATCCACTTGGATTTCACGGGAAAAAAAAAAAAAAAAAACACACAAGAACGTTCCAGATTGTTTCTGCTGCTGCTGCTGCTGTTGGGATTATGTAAGATCATTCAGAAAAAGGACAAAATCTGAGGAAAATCAGAATCAAATCAACACGCCGACTTGTCTCTGTGACACTGCTTGACACAGTGATGCTCGGTAGCGACTGAGTAATTTCTCTCAGTGGAGATTTATGGCCATTAAACATCCCTACGAGCGATGACACATCAATCACAGCAGCAACCGAGGCAGCATTAATTAAAAATAGGCATTTGAAATGAATTACCACTGTTCTGGGTCGCAGCATAACCCATATAGCGCCAACACTGAGGCCACCAGAGAGGGAATTAGCGCTCAGTTAATTATGATACACTGATATGCATGTTTCCTGTGGGGGGGGGGGTTCAACAAAATGCACAAGGACTGCAGTCAAATATCCCTCGAGGTCTATGAGCTCTACATGGTTATCTTAAATGGCCAACAACATTCTGGTGTCAGCAACAAATGCTCTTATTAACTGCACATTTCTCAACAATTTACACTCTGGATAATTTGTTTTTTAACCCTTATTTAACCAGGCAGCCGCAGACTGACTGTATGTGTGTACGCAGATCATCCTGTCATTAGGAATCAGGGGATTTCCGTGCATTTAAAACACCATATGGGAACAGTTATGATTGCCCTGACATATGATTATGGTGGTGCAGAACCATTTTTTCCTCCATTTACTGGGGAGAACCCTGAGCAAACATGACAAACTATGGATTAGGAAAAAATCACATTTCATCAAAACTATACTCAACTAAAGAAATAGCTATCTCAGAAATGAGACAGTGAGGTTTGTGGGTTGCTTACGTCTGTAAAAAGAAATTGAAATCACTCCCATTGCAGTGACATGGAGGCAGAAATCTCAGATATTTGAAACCCCAGAACAATAAATCCAAAATTATCTGCATGACAAGATCCTGCTTGAAGTTAACGTTATTTTTTTATTTGACCCTTCAACTTGTGGATTCAGCCGTTAGATTTCATGACGCTTCAGGTACTGTTTGCTCGCTCTCCGACTGTATATGTCTGAAATATTTTTAAGTTTATTTTTAACTCTGTAAATCTGTTGTAGCTTGTTTAAGGTTTAAAGAGTTTAAAGAGTAAAACCAGATACAAACAGTAACGGTGGTCTGAGACTGTTTAGATCAATTCAAGATCCTGACAGGAGAGTCCTTAGCAACCTTAGCAACATCATGACAACAAACTACCCATAATGCAACACTCTGAAAGTAACAGGCTGCAACAGAAAGAGAAAACAAAGCCTTAAATTCAAACCGTTACAGCAACAATAACAGCAGACAGCTCACAGTACGTAGGGTTGAGGCTTTCAGCTCCCTCCGGCTTCACAGAAACCAAGCCAGATACACAATCACACACACACACAGAGACACACACACACAGATTAAGTCTCACCATGCCAACGGACAACTGGTCCTCTCTGCAGTGCACACATGGTCGGGTGCAGAAAGAGGAGTGTGTCGGCAGAAGGTGTGAACCGAGTGTCACTTCGTGTTTCGACGGTGGATGTTGAACAACAGAACACGGAGGTTTCTTGTTGGACTTTAATGCAAAAAAAAAAAAATCAGACAAATATGTAAATTTTTATGGTTCAAGCTCTCAGCTAATCTG
Source organism: Lates calcarifer (assembly GCF_001640805.2). NCBI lineage: Eukaryota > Metazoa > Chordata > Actinopteri > Centropomidae > Lates > Lates calcarifer. Next base: position 2,529,238 of record NC_066836.1, on the reverse strand, counting down.
TTATCGAACCTGCCTCTTGACCACCAGAGCTATCAAAGCCCTCTGAGCTCTCACTTAATTTTGTCCAATCATCAAGAGTTTCTGTCTAGTATCAAGTTCAAAAAGCAGAATAATCTTTGTGTTTTTTTTCTTGTCAGTGTGTGGATGTCTTGTTTTTGGACTGAAACCCAGTGTGTGTTACTCAGGTCTTGGCTGAGGGATGTGTTTCTCCCCCCTCGGCTCTGACGAGTCGCTGAGTCACATGTCTCAGTCTTCGCCAGCATCCAGAGGATCGCCAGGACCCTGCAGCTACACACTGTGTCGGTCCCAAGAACAGTCAGGAGTCCTGTCCCATGAATCCACTGTGTGAGTGTGAGTCTGTGTGATACTTCAGTGTGTGTCTGTTATTTTGGAAATCGCAGCTCGGGCTTGACTGACTTCGCCTGGCTCGGCCTGCACGATTAATTTACGAACATGTGGTGTGATCAGCCGGCCAGTAAACCAGTCTGTCAGTAAACCACTTAAGCAGTCGACTGGTCGGTCAAAGCTTCAACAGAGAAGCAAAACAAGCTAAGTAGGGCTGAGGTATTTTGGGTGTTTGAGGTTCGTCAAGTATAGTTCTGGTTTATTTCTGGTTTAAGTCTCTCCTGGTTGAAGAATCAGCACAAATATGAACAACTAAAACAAAAAATGATCAAATATTCAGCAGTTTAAATCAGTTTTAATTCACATTCAGGGTCAGAAAAATGTCATTTTCATCGTTCATCTACAGGCTTCTCTTTTGTAATGGTGAAGGTTGTCAAAGCACTGTGCCAGCTCGTTCCTAAACGAGAGAGCACCTCTACAGCATGGACGTGGTTTGGTTACGAAAAGTCTGACAAGAACCACGTCAAAGAGTCTGGAGGGAGTTTATAGATGAGAGGAAGATAACAGCAGCTTCTATCTGCAAATCCATGGTAAAAAAGAGATAGGGATTTTAGTCATATCGCACAGCCCTACTCTGTCCAACCTGACCATTCACAGCTAGCTACGGCAATAATGCTTGTTGCTATGGATACCAATTCATCTAATCAGAGTTAACTAAAAAAATTTCAGTCAAACCGAGAAGTTTAAATTTCCCTGGAGCAGCTTCGGCTACAGGTGGTTGTTTTATTTACTTATTTAATCCAGTGTTGTCCACGTGACCTTGGTGTTAAACTACTAGTAAACTAGTTAGTAAACTAGTCAATCAGACTGTAAATAAACACACACACACACACACACACACACACACTGCTGTCTCACTCTGCATAAAGTGCTGAGTCAAAGTGTGTGTGTGTGTGTGTGTGTGTGTGTGTGTGTGTGTGTGTGTGTGTGTGTGCGCAGATATCAGAGGAGGAATGCCCCCGCCATGTGGGACTACTGTGTCACCCTGACACGTCTATTAATAACACAGTGTTTAGCCTCTGTGTGTGTGTGTGTGTGTGTGTGTGTGTGTGTGTGCAACAACCAGAAACAGACATGTAACCACAAACTGTTGGACTTCAATGACTGATGCCCACGTGCCACCGAGCAAGGCATCAAACCCCTGACTGTGTGAGCTCCGACTGGAGGAAGATTATTTTTATCTCAACACACTCGTACGTACAAAATGCCTGAGGCGTGGGAGTCGAGGTGTGTGTGTGTGTGTGTGTGTGTGTGTGTGTGTGTGTGTGTGTGCAGATTCTTTCCTCTTGACTGACTCCGTCCCTGACCAACAACTGCAATGTCACCACACACACACACACTCACACACACACACTCACACTCACACACAGGAAAGAGCGATGTGATCTGATTCACCTCCGCTAACGTGCTGCAAAGTCAGACCTGCACAAGTTGTGTATTTAGAGACACTGCGCTGAAACGTCCCACAGGTTCAATTCCCACTATGGCAGAGTGTGACTTTGAGCCTGACACTTGCCCTTGAGCAAGGCATTTAACCCACTCAGCAGCTGCCGCGAGCACATCCAACCTGCCACACAGAGATAACTCGACACGAGGAGAGGGGAGCAAGGGAAGAGGGAAAAGAAAGGAGGAAAAGAGTAGAGGATGAAGGGAGCATTAAAGGACACAAATGAGGGCGTTAGGATAAAGGGAAGAGAGGAAGGAAAGAAATTTGATCAGAGAAAGTGATGATAAGATTAAAAAGGGGAATGATGGTGAGAGGGGAGGGGAAGAAAGAAGCAAAAAAAGAAGGGGGAGTAAAATAAGAAGCTAAGAGAAGGGAGGGGAGAGGAAGAGGGGATTAGATGGGAGGAAATGAAGAGGGATGGTGAGAAGGGGGGGTGGATTAGAGAAGGATGCAAAGAAGGATGAGAAGGGTGTACGGATATAAAGATGGGGAGGAAGAGAGGGATCTTAGGACTGAAGGAAGTGAGGAAGGATATAAGATAGCAAGAGAGGAGAGGAGGAGGAAAGAAGGGGAGTGAGGTAGGAAGGAAGGATGGAAAGAAAAAGGAGGATGGGAGGACAGATGTAAGGATAGATGAGAGTAAAGAGGGGAGATTAGATGGAAGGATAGATAGGTAGCATGGAGGAAGCAAAGGAGAAGGAAGGGAGGACATAAATATAACAAGAGAGAGGCGAGGATGCTAGAAAGAATGGAAAGATGGAAAAGGAAGAAAGAAGGAAACAAGAAAGGTAGATTAGAGGGGAGGAAGGGAGCATTGAAGGAGGCAACAAAGGATGTCAGGGAGGAAGGAAGGAAGGGTGTAAAACAGGGAGGGAGAGGAAAGAAAGGGAAGGAATGCAAAGGAATGAAGGAAAGGAGAGGGAAATACAAGGGAAGACTAAAGGGAAAAGAAGGACACAAGGAAACAAGGAAAGATGGAAGGACGAGGGAAGGAAGGAAGGATTTAAAGGCAGGAGAAAGGAGGATAAGAAAAGGAGATAACATCCATCTAAATCTGTGTCCTCCTTCAGTGTATCCTCCCTCCCTTCCTTCCTTCCTTGTTGGTGGAGCCTGTAAATGAGCCACTAACGAGTTTGGGGGGAGGGGGGGGTGAGAGCCCATTAATTAATAATGCAGATAATTAGTTGAGTGTGAAGACGAGTGTTTTGCCACCGAGGAGGAAAAAAAATAAAAACTGTAATTAGTAAATGTGTCATCACATCCTTATGAAAACACACAGCGATGATCAGGACGCAGCTGTGTGACTGGAAGGTTGCCGGTTTGAATCCCTGAGCCACAGTAATGAACCTGAATAATCTTCAGCTAATTTTCCACAGAATTAACAATTTATCAAACATTTTATATGAAAAAAAATCACACACGTGTAAGTCTGTGTTGCTTAGTGCCTGGCTTTGAGAGCAGGTGTGTTTTTGATTATTTGTAATTACAGTTACTGACACAAAAAAAAGTTTTAACAGCTGGAAAACTAAAAATTTTAAGCAGAAAAAGCAAAAATCTAAATATTTGATTGTAAAATATGCATTTGTATTTTTATACTATTTTTATTTTACAATTCAATATTTTTTATAAGTATGTTATTAAATAAGTTTTTATAATAAAACTGTATATCTATTAATATCAAATTTTATATCAAATATTGTTTAATAAAACATCTAAAATATTTTATTATGATTTATTGTAAAATTTTATATCTATTACAATCAAATTTTTAGTTAAATATTTTTATACACATTTTATATTTAAATGATTTTAATATTCATTTTATAAAAGCATTTTTTATATAATTTTGTTTTTCTGTGACCTCATATCCTCTTTCATCCAATTAAATAGCCTCTTCAGCTGATTTTTATTGATCCCTTCTTATGTTACATCCACAAAGAAAAGTAGTTTAAACTGGGGATGCAAAGATACACATTAAACCCTGTTAGCGAGCCCCTGAGCAAGGCACTTAACCTCAGACAAAAACAACCTAACTGCTCATTTCCAGTCTTGCCATAAAAAATAATTATTATTTAACGAAGCTGCAGAATATAAAAATCCTTCCTGACGGTCGTTTGCTGCAGAGCTGATTTACATGTGTGTTTTCTGGGCGGGTGTCCAGCGCTCTTACCCAGATTGACTGGAAATAATTGAGGCTGGAAGGGTTTGGTGTATTGGGGATTGAACCTGTGACCCTTCCCTATTGCCGTCCAGCTCCTTTAAGCTAAAAAACCCCAGCTCGGTGGATGAAGCTGGATGTTTCGCTGCACATGAGCAATGAAACCGGCGCTTACTCTACAGCCCAGTGAGAGGGATTTACATAGAGAGTGTCTTAATGACCGGCGTCTGTCAAACATCGTTCGGGATCCCTTCACCCTGAAGCTGCGTATTCAGTTATACAACGAGCAAATCAAGCAACAAGAAGTCAGAACAGAGCTGTCAGTGTCAGCACCACTGTAGGATCCTGTTACAGCTGCAGACTGTCGTTTCTGTCGCCTGCAGGGACGCTGCCATTGTCACCTTGTTACAGCTGGAACTGAAGGTGACACCGGGATTCCTGTCTGAAAAACTGCTGCTGTTTTCATGTGGTTTCTGTCAAATGAGGGAGACGAATTAACCACTGAAAGTCACACAATAACACAAACACACTAAAAGATGGAGGCAGCAGTACTCTAGCAGCTCCTGTGCTCTGCTTGGTAAAATTGCCGTTTTTGTCAATGGAGTCTGGTAGTGATATATAGTGATGTTTCTGGTTAAACAAAAAAGGATTTTACTCTTTAATAAAAAGCTCTGTCTCTGTAGAAATCCTATCATAATGTACCAGAGAGGTGGAAGGCTCACTTAGATAAGAATTACCTACAGTTTGCTCTTGAAGTATAATTATTGAGTCATCTGCCTCAATTGTCAAACACATGCAGAGATATAAGTCAGATATAATTAAACTGATTTTCATTGCAATGAACGTCATAAAACTGATTTTAACGCCTATTTGCTTTGCATCGAGTTAAACAAGAGAACCGTGAATCTGTATAAAATAACATTATTATGAACTGCTGCACATGTTGTTTTGTACTTATTTTTAGCTAAAAGTTGCAGCTCTGATCATCACCAGACCAAACTGAAGCTCGAGCATTTAGAGTCTGTAAGAGCCAAGAGCTTCCGCCATCATTGCGTTTATAATACAAACGGTTAGAAAACATTATTTGGTCAGCACTACTTCTTCAGGGCAGGTCTGGATGCTACAGTAAATCGCTATCGGAAAGTAACGAGACAGGCCGGGGCTAGCTGGTTAGCATGTTAACATCAGTTGAAGAAAAGAAGTGACAGAACTAGAAGCTTTCCCTCACTGCAGCTCCTGGCGAGTAAAGGAATGAAGTTTGATTCTGAACTAAAGATTTTGATGCTAACATTGGCTACATGGCGATAGCAAAACCTACAAGTAACTCCTTTAAACAAAAAGGTGATTGTAAAAATTATCCTACAAACAGCCTAAACTGGCACCTTAAAAACAAAAGTAAAAGCAGCTCTAAACCAACCAATATAATAAATAAAACCTGAACTAAAGTACCCCAAAACACCAACATCCAGATGAGAGAAAACACAGTTCATCTGGGCAGAAGCTAATGTAGTTTGACTTCTTTAAATCATCTAAAACCATCTGAGAGACAACAAATAAAACCGAATCACTCCCCTGACACAAAGTAAAAATTCTTACAGTCTTGTACAGTGACTACACAACACACACCTGAGACCCCAGACCTTATAACCAGACCTTTCATTTCAAACAACCACACTCCAGCAGTGTAGCTATGTTGTTTGTGAGCAGAGACAGGAAACATCTATTCTGCTGATGAACTCTGGTGTGAAGCCCCAGCAAAGACAGAGACTGTGCTGGGCACTAACACTTCCAGAGGTGTGGGTTCAACTCACAATACATCCACAAAACCACAGACATATTCAGTTTCAATGTCGGTGCCCTGTCATTTAACCAGCCACTCCGATTGGTCTAATTGCCCAGATTTACGGGGTCAACAACGCTTGACCTATCAGTGCAGAACAAGAGCTCTCGACCGCCACTGACCCTACGAGACTGATTCGGTTAATCCTCTTAAAAGGTTGTATATATGTGTGTCTGAGTGTGTGTGCTTTCATTTCAGTTTGAGTTCTTCTAGTGTATGGCAAGGTGATGATGTTATGAATCAGATTCACTCCCTATTATTTCCTGAATTGCCCTGTATTTGCCCTCCAAAACGGTGTCAGAATTCCCTCGAAAAATCCACAACACAATGAATAAAGTTGTGTCCATGGTATGTGTACACAATGCAATCCAAAATTAGGAATACTAAGTGTCTGAAATCTCATCTGTACTGTTCACTGTAGGAGTGAATGATTGAAGTGAGTGGAGTATTTCAGGCAAAAAAATCCATCCAAAATGAGGCAAAAAGACCAATTTTCTAAATGCTGCAGAAGCAGGTAATGAACCAGAACAAACCTCAAAAAGATGAGTTGGTTCCTGAGGAAAGTTATGCTTTATCGCAGGTAAAAAAATTAAAAAAAAACCCTCACTTCCAGTAATGTGTGCTTCAAGTCGTCACTTCTCCTCTCTCCACCAAACCCTCGGGGCATTCAAAGACGTTCTGTAGAAAAACAACCTAAAGCAGAGGTAAAACAAAGGAGGTTGAGTTTAAGTGGGTTAAAACATGTCAAAGTGGCTCTGTGTTTTTATTTTCCTCTACTGTAGACTTTTCTGCAGCAGGTTTTCAAAATTAGTTCCTTTGCATCAATAAACCTTTTATTCAAACTTCAAGTCTTGTGCGTTTGGCATCACTTTACGTGCTTCAACCGTTTTCCATTCCCGCTCACCAATATGGGACGTATGCAAATCACCTCCAGCCAAAAGTCACATTACGAGAAGCCGAGAGAGCTTTTCTGAAAGACTCTGGACCGGTTTCAGACACAAGACAAAAAAGATGAAGACAAACAGCCTGACGGAGGAGCAGTTCTGGTAAACTGCTCGGGACAAAAGCTGGCGTTCATCCAGCCAATGGGACGGGGCCGTGATTGGAAAATCGCTCCTAATTGTCAAATTGAATCAAGAACTAACAAACCGTATTATGAGGTTAAAGACCTCGACAGCTCCAGTTAAACTCAGTCAGAGGAAACGCTGTCTGAGGAAACACAATGGGGGTTTGTCTGCTTGTCGCTGCTTGTCATAGAAAATTAAAGAACATTTATGTATTTAGGCGCGATTTTATCTACTTAAAACCTACATTTATTTATGCAAACTTGATCAGAAGGTGATTTTAATTCATTATGGGAGGTTTACCAGATCAACTGCCTTGCTAAAGAGCATTTATCTGTTTGCTAAAGTACTCAGACTTGAACCCCCTGCCACACGCCCTATAATTTCTATAATATTTAATTCCTATCAAAATAAAAGAGTTTATATAGTAACCTAAGTCAGCTATGTCTTTGCAGGTCTTCACAGGGTGACGTTTTATAACGTTAGAACTATAATCTTAAACCAGATGAAGGATTTTTGTCATTGGACGCCTGGATCTTCAGTTAGCTGAGCAAACAGCCCCTCCTGTCCACCCAGGAGTGCCTCCAGGAAACATTGATTTTTAACGTTAAACTGTTTTATTCAGTGTTTTTACTGATTTTAATTACTTGGTCTGTTTGTTTTGGAGAGAAGGAGACCTGTGTGGATAATTCAGCTCCCGGTAAAAAAAACCTCCTGAACCTTGAACACTGAAGGAATCACAGTGAGTTGTATGGAAAACCCAGTCTTTAGCATCGAACACACACGGTCTGATCTGTTACAGTCATGTGATCACTTCCAGGTTCATTATCCCAAGAAAATCACAACCTGCATTGAGAAGATCTCAGGTTTAGTTCCTACAACAGCATTGGCTGAAAGCAGAAAATATAAATGCAGCACTTCCACATCCAGTCCAACCTGTGTTTCATGTCGTCTCCTCTGGCATGTGTGTTTAAAATAAAACAGCACTGCCAAAGAAACACGTGAACCATAAAGTTTAACAGGTTAAACTGCTGCTATAGGAATAAATATCTGCTTTGCCTCCTCCATTTCTCTTTGATTTCACGCCATAGGGTTTCAATCATAGCCTGAAGTCAGAAAACAAGAGGCCGCTCACCTGGAATACAACCAATCTGACCAACTGTTGGTCCATAAACAGAGGTACTAAGGCATAAATGCCTGTCCAACCTATCACACAAACAAAACTCAACCTGTGCTTCAGGAATAATACAGAGTCATACAGAGAGGTTAAAGAGACACTTTAAGCATAAACATACATCACATCTACAACAGAGAGAGGATTTTTGAGCTGTGGATCTGGTGGAGTTACAAGTGGACTGAATAAACTGAGTCCTGCAGCAGTGGGTGTATTTAGTGTGTCAGAGATCACAGAGGTCGGCTGCAGGGTCAAGTCTCATGAGCCTCTGGAGTCTACGATCACCCGTCTAAAAAAAGAGCTGAGGGAGGTGAAGTATGGGTCACGAATACACAAACACACACAGGATATGGACGACATCTTAAAGGATCATTTCTTTACATCAAAACCAACACGAACCATATTTCTCAAATCTCTAACTCAACCAAATATGAGGGGATGAAGATGAATCGCAGCACTGATGGTTCTTTTGTTAAATGACACTCTCCCATGTGTCATATTTAACACACAGGGGTATAACAGGTCACCTAAATAAGGCATCTGGAGGTCATGAGAAGCAGCAGAGTGGCGGCTACCACGGCAGCTAAATAAACCTCAGACAGGTGGTCGCACACATCTCTTTTCTCTCAGTTTCCTAAAGAGTAAACTGCTCATGTTCGTCGGGGGCTTCCTGAAAGGCAAGACGCTTTCAAACACTCCTGAAGAACCTCCTCACCTCCAACCAATTCTTAATGAATGAGGAAAAACAAAGTGGGTGCTAACCTTAGCTAGCTATGGTTAGCTAGCTAGCTGGCATTACAGGTTAGCTAACAAGAGCTATGTGTCTTACAGGGTGTTTCTTGCTATGAGCCCACATCTTCATTATATGGTTGTCAGTGCTTTTATGTGCTGCCCAAAAATAGCAAAAATAGACATTTATTTTCACCTAAGCTGGATGAAGATAGCTAGCTAAGGCCAGCTTTATTAGGCTTAAAACAGGACTAACAACTAAAACACAAAGATATAGGCGCATAGCAAGAAATAACCTGTAAAGCCAATTGCTTATGTCAGGGGTAACAGCTTTTACCAGTGGGCGCTAATGCTACGTTAGCCTTCTAGCGTCAAACTTTGTTTTTCATTTCAACAATAACCATTTCCTACAACCTCCTCTTCACAAGGAAACTGGCTGAATGAAAACTATCGTTTTTTCTCTCAGAACAGGAAGTACAAAACAAACAGGAAGCCAAGGAAAACCAAGGTCTTTGAATAATGATGCAACGATAGCTGCAGTTATTGATCATGAACCAATGCATCAAAACGTAAACAGAGATTTATAAGAACAAGTTTGTAGCAAGCTTTTCAAAGCCACGTTTCATTTCATTTAAAAAGTACAAAGACAAAAGAGCTGCGAGCCACCGGTCAAATATTTGGGTTAGATACATCTGAAGCCCAGTTTTATTCAATATGATGTGGGAACAGTGTGTGTGAATGTGTCCAGTAGTACAGTCATGGTTTCAGCCAGATGCCCCCGAACAAACACATTAAATATGAATCAATAAACAGAGGAACATGAACAGTGGCCCAGTTACATTAATGAAACCAACTGTCTGAGTGTGTGTCTGTGTGTGTGTGTGTGTGTGTGTGTGTGTGTTTTCTTGTTTTCTACAGTAGAGGTGTGTTTCTGTGTGTGTGTGACCTTCAGGCACAGCTGAGGGTCTGACTGCCAGCGCTGCTGTTCATGTAACTGGAATGCATGACCGAATGCCATCCACTGTGTGTGTGTGTGTGTGTGTGTGTGTGTGTGTAGGTGTCTCTTTAGCAGAATTAGCCATAAAACTGTCATTCACCGTCCGAACAGGAGACGCCTGTTTGCATGTTTCTTGGTACATGAAGTTCAAAGTCTGTGTCTCTATCTGTACTTCAGTGTGTTGATGAGGTAGCCATAGATATACACACACACACACACACACACACACACACTCTCAGTAAGAAGTACAGAGAGCTGTATTCACCCGCCCACACTCACTCCAGCTGCTGCTAGCCTTGTGATCTCATCTCATACTCCGTCATTTAGCTAATCCATCCTCCAAAACACAAAGAGACACAAAAAGACGGCTGTTTTCTTTTTGTGTTACAGTTGTTTTTTGGGGCTTTACAGTCAAAGCGCCCTTTAGCAAGGCACTGGAACGTCCTGCTGCACCGTGGAAACTCAGGAGTTGTCCCTCAGTTTGAGGGATAATGCTAACTTTGGGCCTGCTAACCACTGACCCATAGGAATAGAGTCTTGCAGGGATGATGTATTTTTGTTTTTTCATTGGGTTTTGGATTATTCCAGAAAATAAACTGTGACCAACTTGAGTTTCTGATCCTTCCAGGTTTAGTTCATCAGATAATCTTCACAGATGAACTACTTCCGGGTTTTAGGCACTCTGGTACAAACACATTATTGGATGATATTGCACCTGACTCAAGTCTACAGCTGAAAAAAACATGACACGAACCTTCTAAACTCACCGTTTCAAACCCAAAGGAAGTCGAGTTCTCAGTCAACAAATCAAAGTTTGAAATGAGGATTTTTCATGTAATTTCTCCATCAATCAGTTCCATCTAGAATAAAGAAAGGACAGAGTTTTCTATTTCATCCCCACAGTCTCACTACAGCACATTTTTATTCATAACCGTCCTGGCATTCAGCCTGAATAGACGACGATAGAATTACACCGGCGCTGAGGAGGACAATTACACCACATCAATAAGCGAGGAGCGCCACTGAGCTCCACCATTCAAAGCTTTCTCTCTCCGCTGCCGAAAAGGTCGTCCATCTCGGCACCTGAAATCAGACTCTCGAGGGGCCGGACTCAGGCTGATAATTCAGAAATAAAAGATGAGGGCTGGAAATAGCCTCGGTGGGAGAGAAAAAGGGGAAGAAGACAAACGGAGGGAGGATGACAGAACGTCGTCCGGGATGAGCCGAGACAAAATAATTTCTTTAAGTGCAGGTGCTGTGACAGACGTAAGAACCTCAGACAACTTAATGTGGACAAAATAAGCCGAATACAACCTGAGTACATTCATCCATCAGCCTCCTGCACATGCTAACGATTAGAAAGATTATTTTTATGTTTGTGTATTAATGATAAATTCCTTCTGCTACAAGGACATTTAGGAGCTAAATGATGTAACTTTAAGTCATAAGTAAAAAGCTGCAATAGATTTTTGTTTTTAAACATAAATGTGGCAACTGCTATTTTGTGTTTGTGTGTTGCAAAAAATTCATGATTTTGTTGGATAATGCTGTAAAACATCAGCTTTCTTTACTGCTATCATACACCGATGAAAACCATGTCATACTGTTGAAAGCTCTGGAAAAAAGCAGCTAAATCTTGTGTCGGGGAGTAAGTTTTGTCCAACTACCACTGGACAAACCTCAATTTGCAAAATTTGCACGTGTAATTCTATATAAATTTACATTTTTAACACTTTTTTTAAATATTATTTTTAACAACTAGTATTTTAGAGATTGTTTTGTTTTGTTGCAGTTTATACTACAGATAGTTTAGGTAATATTTATGTACTTATTCAAAATACTTTTGTATTGTATCATTGTCTTTTATCGTTGCAAGCAAAGTTTCCCATCTGGGACAAATAAATGACTGAACTGAACTGAACTGAACCCTTTCTGGATTCAACAAGTCAGTTGAATATGCATGTGAACAGATGGAGAGTCGTCTCTACCAGCTGGTGAAGATACAGCTGAGAGCTCCGGGAAAAGGTAGTAAGTGGATCTTGAGTTGGGAATGTTTTGTCAGAATGGTTATAAACACTTTTACAGAGAAAAACATGTTTAAAAATGTCTTATTTTGAACATTCTGACTCTGTAGAGCGGATTGATTAAACCCCACACAGTTACAAGAAAGAAAATATTGATTAACGCGTTCGTAATTTAACGCTCTGATACTGCTAATCGTTTTTAAAGCAGCACTTGTAATCGAGTACTTTTTATGTTTCTGCTACCACCCTGTTCTTACAGACCTGCAGCTCTATCTCCAGCATAAAGAAAAGAAAGGAGACTCCATCACTCACTCACTCATTCCCTCCTCTACTTTTATGAGCGGTGCCCCAACTCCCACGCATCCCACAATTCCTTGTGGCCATGTCGACAGACAAACACACAGGATCCTTTTTGTACCGACTGTTGAAGGCTGCACACACACACACACACACACAGATGTTAACCCCCGCCTGAAGCAGGGCATCTGTCACCGGTCATCAGGAAGAAAGACAGAGGGAGAGAGCGAGCATTCCTCCTCTAGCAACACACACAAACACACACACAAAGTACAAAAATATGTACACAAAATCATGCATTTGCTGTTGTGTAGCCACACACACATTCTTCTGTCTGTCTCGCACCAACTCTGCATCTAAAAACAGAAAACTGCCTCCACTCTCACACACACAGATGTAGCAGGTAGGAAATTGAAAACAGCCTGAAAACCAAATGTTGCATTGCTTTCTCTTTCTTTTTTTTTTACAACTTTGAAATTCCTGCAGTTTGCTCTGCTGTGAGGGAAACACAAAGAGTTTGAGAAATCTACTTTTTTTACAATAAACATGAAAGTCTCGACTTTTCTCGATTTTAGTTTGTTTCTGTGAACTGCAGCCTCCCTTCAAGATGTTTTATCTTTAGGTCTGTTCTTTTTGAGTATCATTTTCCTTGGTTTTCTTACAGGATAAAACAACAAACCTGTTGAAGCTGAAGCTGCCATTCTTCCAGGGTGTGTGTTGTGCTGCAGATTAAATAAAGCTACAGTCAAACTGGCCTAATTTCCTTCTCATATCTCACAGATTTAAGAAAAGCCTCAGCTCTCAGTGTGGAAAACTTTCCATTCAGCTAAAAAAAAAGATTCATCTGCACTGTCACTTTCATGTTTATATTACTCACTAACATTTATGGGTCTCAAACTGATCAAATAACTTGATAATAACCATGATTTGTTCCTCCGTTGTCCTGGATGAACCTCCCACATGTTACAACATGTTGTTGGCTCCAAACTTTCTGGGACTTTCCGCCATAATTCCAACCTCAGTCCGCAGGAGGAAGTGACCTGGACGACACCTCGAGCCACAGACACACAGAACGTGTTAATTCTTTTATCTGTTTCCTCTCCACTTTCCTATTATGACAAAAGGACACAGACGTCTGTGTGGGATGAAATTGTTCTGTGCTTTAGTTAAACACAGTCTGTATAAACAACAGCCTTTGGATAACATGTCACATCAGAAAGACAAAGACATTAAAGTATAATTTTACTGCGCTTCTGATTCTGTAAAACCAGATGCTTGTTGGTGTTGGTGCACCTACAGAAGCAGGTAAGTTTACAAAGACATTCTGACACCTACAGATGATTTGCCGCCACCTGAAATGGCTCAGGTGCAGGTTTTGCTCCTGAGGACAGAGACCTGATCTTGAGGTGTGAACACAAAGATGGGGTCGTTAATTATCTGGATAGATCAGGTGTAAATGGTGCTTGTGCTTCTTCACCTGTCTGTCCTTGTCCCCCCGACGTCAGCACTGTGAGCAGAAGGTTTAGATTTGAAGTGGTGGAAACAAACGTACAGAAAACTACTGGGTTACAGTGAGGAGTGTAACTGTAACTAACTGCATCTCTCCCACCCTCAGGAAATAATTCCTTACTTTCTTTGTTCTTCGTGAACAAAAGCAGCTCTGTACGTCCTCAGTCGACCGACCACACAGCTTCTTTTTATCACAGCGGAGCGACAAGACTTTGGCACAATGAACACGAGATTCAGGAGCTGCTGGACTGAAACAGACTCAGAATAAAAGTCCTGAGGATTAACTCCGTCACATACACTCTGATTTTTTCTTTCTTTAAGACCTTGTTCAGTGTGTTTTCTCAGAATAACAGCAGATCCCAGCTACACCCACTTTTCCATCAGAGGAGTAAACACCATGTGTGGAGGAGAGTGTGTGTTAGAAAGTGTGTGAGGCAGCGACAAAGAGTGTGTGTGTCTGTTTGAGAGAGAAAGAATGTGTGTGTTTGGAGGGAAGAGTCGAGAGCACATGACTGCATTCCTGATGGAGAGAGGGGAGAGGAGGGAGAGGAAAGGAAAGAAGGAAGTGACAGACACAGGAAGGATGAGAGAAGAGAGGTAGATAAGAGAGGACAGGAAGAGAGAAGGAGGGTGAGGAGCAGGGAAAGGGGGATGGAAGAAAGAGAACAAGAGAGGGAGGAGGGGAAGAGGAGGACAGGTGAGAGAGGAAGGGAAGAGGGGATAGAAAGAAAGGGGTGGGGGAGAAGAGGGAGAACAAATGAATAGGAGGGAAAGGAAAGGAGAGAAGCAAGGAAGAGAGGGACATAAAAGGAAGGAGAGGGGGAGGAAAACAGCTGAAGAAATGAAAAGGGAAGGAAAGGAAGAAGAGCGGGGATGAAAAAGGAGAAGAAAAAACAAAGAGAGGAAATGTTTTTTCAAAATAAAAAAAATGATGGATAAAGAGGGAAAAATGAGGAAAGGAGAGGGGAGAAGAAAGGAGGAAACAGAGGAGAGAAAACAGGAAGGAAGGAGGAGGAAGAGAGCAGGGGAAGAAAGGAGGGAAGCAATGAGAAAGAAAGGGGTGGGGGAGAAGAGGGAGAACAAATGAGGAGGGAGGAGTAAAGAGAAGGAGCAAAAACAGGAGAGGAAAAAGAATGGGAGGGAGGCCTAGTCAAAGTGACTACATTACCCAGAATGCACTGCTGTAAGAAAACCACAGCTGAGTTTTTTACACCTTTAACACAACAATAAAAACAAAGGAAAACAAACTCTGCAGCAGCACGTGTGCTGAATTAAAACTAAATGACTGAAACCGACCACAAACATGCCAATGGATTTTAATCTGGCGTTTTATCAACTTTATTTCAAGCAACTACTACGACAACCACTACAGCAACTACTTTGTCTGAAAATCTGCAAAAACAAAACACAAATCTCACCAAGGCACGAGATTCAATCTCATCAACCCCCAGCACAACCTCACGTTCAAACCCAAATATGTCAGGCTGAATTCTGAATAAAAAAGACATCTAGGATACGTTCATCTGATGAAATCCATAAACACATGGAGTCTTAGGTTTGAATATTTTACTGTAAACATGTAAACATTGCACGGCTTCAGTGACGGGATGGAAAACGCTGATTTTCACAACCTTTTTGTGTGTGGAGGATCTTAATCAACCACCCGTTGAGATGGAGGATTTCAAACAGCCTCTAACTGTTCTGCAGGCCGCTGAGCGCTGCAGCTGACGGAGGAGCAGAGATCACATGGCTGCACGGTGACGTCAGACGGAGAAACGTGAAATTTAAAAAAGACATGTTCATGTTTGAAGTCTGCGCAACACATGACTGAGGGAACACAGACATAAAATCCTGTTATCTGCAAAGAAAAGCGCTTAAACATCAGCTGTGATTGATCTCTGACCTTAGCAAATTTAGGGGGGAGGATCATGGGAACTGGAGTCCCTAAGTGGCTGTACAGAAGCCCCAAAGGAGCTGTTAAGGTTTCAGGTTTTCAGAGGAGGAGGGGGAGGGGGTGAACGAGTGGTTAGCCTGCAGAGCGAGCATGACAGTCATAAGACGTGTTTGCATGAGTGTGACTGGAGCTAATTCAAAATGAGGAATTAGAGAGAGACAAGTCTTTTTGCTCCTTGTTAAACTCATGACTCAAAACAGGACGACGATTCTCATCTTTTTTTTTCCCGTCTTTGTGATCAGTTCTGACCAAAGTCTCGTCACTTGTTTGGAGCTTTAATTCCTGCCTGTGTGTGAAAGGCAACACTGGAAGCTAAAGAACAAATCAAAGTGATGCTTTAAAAAGCACAGACACACATTTCATTCAACAAAGAAACAAGCTGGAGATATTTTCTTTAATTAATGAGCCATACGCATCAAAATCAGGACGTTAATTTCTCCTAATTATGAGATTTAGGTCTAATCCAAAAGGTTAAAAGAAAATATCTTCATAATCACAAACACAATTTTTACTTTTCTTATCCTTGAGATAGTTTTCTCATAAAAACTGATATTTCCTGAACTGAATTATGAGAGATTTTCTCATATTCATGACATTTTACATTTCTAAACAAATAAAGGTGATACTTGGGTCAGAACCGATCAGTACTCTGTGAATATCCACAGGTTCTTGAGGCCTGAAAAGGTACGAGCACATGCAGCAAAAAGTGTTTTGCAGAATGTTATCACATCACAGTGGAGCTGACCTTTGACCTTTGACCTTTTGTATATAAAATGTCATCAACATTTGTGTGGAATTTTGTCATAATAGGAGTATGGATTCTTAAGTTATAAGGGCAAAAAAAAGTTTGTGAAGCCACAGAGACCTTGACCTTTGACCTCTGACCTCCAAATTCTAAAGAGTTCGTCCTTGAGTCCAAGAGGACGTTTGCGCCAAATTTGAAGAAATTTGCTCAAGGCGTTCCTGAGATACGACGACACACAAGAGACGACATAATGCGTCTTTATGGACATTTATTTAACGATAAGTAGAGTCTCAGTTACTCTGGTTCCCAACAGAGACGTCTGCTGAGGGTGTGTTTGCTCGTGTGAGTGGATTAAAAATAATCCAGTTGTACTGACAGTGAGACACACTCTGCTAAACAAACTGGAGGCTGAGTGTGTGTGTGATTCTTTGACTGTGTGTGTTGGGGCCGGTGTTTCCAATGCTTCCAACAGCAAACACACATTTCTGGGTTTGGGCGCTGTTCAAAAATTCATTAGGAGGAAAATTAGCTCAGTAAAGCCGGAGCTTGACCGAGTTTTCCCCCCTCTCCTCCTCCCTCCTACAAACCCAGAGGCGAACCAGCGAACTGTGACACTTTAACAAACACAACCAACTACAAATTTCAGTGGAAAAGTCTCTGTTGGACGGCGGGAAAGTGCTGAAGACGATAATATTCATTAATCAACGTCTTTGATGTTAATCCACACAGCAGATACAGCAACAATAAATGATTCATACAGTCTATGAAATGTCAACAAGTAGTGAAAATTGTCCATTAAAACCTCCCAAGGTTACATATTAAAAGTGCTTTACTTCTTTAAAACTAAAAGATATTTCATAAAGTGTCATATATGCTGAAAAAAGCAACAAGTTCTCACATTTGAGAAGCTAAAAGCCGAAACTGTTTAAGATGTTTGGCTGAAATGATCAGTTATCAAAAGATTAATTTTCTTTTGATCGGCCGATTGATTAATTGACAAGTGACCTTCTTGATTCTTTGTTTTGTCCATAAATGTAGATTTTGACAAAGACTGTTGACAACATTTACACTTTACAGTGATTTCTTCAGGCAATGTTTTCTAACCTTTGGGGAAAAAAACAAAGAAAAACAAGGTATTAACTAAACTATAGGTTGGAGGAATTGTTAAGATAGATAACAGTTAAAGTCTAGCTGCAAAAGCTGCTGTTTGTTTCTATATTGAGATAAATTCCATATAAAATATTCCCCTTTACATATATTCACTGTTTGAAATACAAATGAGGCACAACTCTTTGTTTTTAAAGTATTTTTGTGTGTTTTATACCTCCATGGTGCACAAACCCATCAGCAATTGATGATACATGATTAATTGCCCTTTGAGAGCATTTGAGAATCCACATTATAACTGTTTCCTCTGTGGAGATGGAGCCAAAACGTTCCCCAACACAGACGACAGAACCAGGCTAATGCCGGCTAATTGCAGAGCTGATATTTAAATAAGATGAAGGGAGTCTGAGTTCGTAACAAAAGACATAAAAGACGTCTCCTCCTGTCCCGTTTTCCTCAGTAATAAGCAACACTATTATTATTTCTTCAAACAACACACCATCTCTCCCACTCTCTTCCACTCTAACTCATTTATCCCCCCAAACTGTCTCATTATCTTTTCTGTCTCTATTTGTCATCTTGATTTCCTCCCCTGCAGTTTGCACTTGCCTGTTTTCTCCAGACGTCCTTATGAATTGAGCAGAAAAACCGACATTAAAGCCTGAGTCGAGGCTGAATGTTTATTTTTCCATCAGCTGCAATCAGAAAGCCTCACGGTGTATAGGCTGGTAACAAAAGACGAAAACAAAGCTGGTGGATGCTATTCTTTGTCTGAGGTGATTATTAGAAAACTGATATACTATGTTTCTTCCTCATCTGCGTGATTTATTAGGGTTTTAATAGGCGACTTTAGGCTCTGAAAATACAGAACTTTTCAAGTTAAAGTGTCATTTTCTGCTGCTGTTGATAACAAAGACAATGACATTGTGAAGCAGTGTAGGATCATGGGAGTTAGCAGCTAACATTAGCTCAGCTTTTCTCTGATAACATAAGATCCAGACGTCCAACGACTAAAATCCTTCATCTGGTCAAAACCTATAGTTAACAATGACTAAGATCTAAAAAGTGTACCTTAAAAGGTGCTTTAAAACTGGATAAAAAGTCCATTTTGACACTTTTAGCTGGTGATGTGACGCCATCGACAGGCGAACAAATGAAATGGACTATTACCCTAATATAGGTTTGAAAACTGCTGGAAACATTTGGGATAATTTAAACACACAACTCAACAAACTTGGTTTATCCTGTGTATGGTGGCCATTTTAGGACAAACTCAGGCTCAGCTCATCACTTTGCAAACCAAACTACTTGTCACTCCTACATCCCAGTGTAGATGAAGAATCTGTTAAATCTTGTTAAACTGAAGCAAGAAGAGAAATGCTTGAAAGTGAAAGGTGAAAGGTTTTTTATCTTGCAACTCCTTTGCGGATATGGACGAAAAGTCTGGGAATGTCTGTGCCAAGGTCTGCAACAACACATCAAGAAACTGTGGCGATATTTCACCCTAAAACAACCAACACTTTCAACAGTACAACCATGTCACCACCACCACTGAAAACGACCTCTGACCTCAGTTACATCACCTCCTCTCTGAGTGGAACCAGAGTAAAATCAGTTAGAGATAATGGCTTTCACCTGGATTCACCTCATCAATAAACTTTACAAATCCAATAACTATCCCTGCACATCGAGGCCATGTCGCCCACCGCCGCTGAGCCGTATCATCCAATCAGACGAAGCTGCCTGGGTTGTGTAACGGGCAGTTTTTAATCCACGGTGCTCCTGGAGAGATCAGCTGGTCTTGGTCAGGCATTGTGTCTGGACTGGGTCCAACAGAAGCACTAACTGGGTTTCTAGACCAAGTCTTTGGCAAACTGCTGCCAAGATCTGCCGAGAGCCAATCCCTCACCGCTGTAATCGCTTCGTTATGCAATCTCCTCTTTCATTAAGAATTACTCTCGTTATGTCCTTTTTCTTCCTTCTTTTTTCATTTCATTAGACTGTAAATAGAGTGAGCGTAAGACGAGGGCTGACAGGGGAAAGGTTTTGGTGGTTGAGGGGGGAGGGTAATGGGGGTGTTGGGGGGGAAGTAAGAGGGAAGGGCGCACTTCAGCATGGTTGCCTCTGGTTGGAAATGTCACCTCTGTGACTGGTGACCCCCTCCCTGTCGACCTCTGTCACCTCGCTGTCTGGCCCGGGGCGTCTCGAGGCGACGATGACAAGAGTGGAGGCGAGGGTATGTGGTGAATCTCTCTATCACTGTGCAGCTGTTTCCAGTCAAACTTTGGATGTTTTTCTTTATATTTCAGTATGAAAACTCACTACTTTTGGCTCTTTATCATATTTACAGAGTGTACAATATATTAAACATTTCTCAGGATTTTTAGTTTAACTTCCATTGCATCAGGTGCCAAGTCGCAGAAGTCTCACGCTGAGGAAGTCCAACCTTTTGACCTGTGACTGTAGCTCCTCATTAGTGCAAATCAGAGTAAATAATGAGATGCATCGCCTTAATATGTCATCAAAACATCAGCAGAGATTAATGAAATGCCCCCGACCCCCCACAAAAATGTAGGTCAACCAACAGTGCGTCTGCCCTCATGATCGTGATTGAAACGGAGGGTGAAGGGGTGGCAGTGGCGGTAGGTGGGGTGGTAACTGGGTGGAGAAACCTCCATCCATGTGCCATGTTTGCACCACTTAAACCCTACCCACTCCCTCTCTCTCTCTCCACCCTCATTCGCCCTCGCCTCCATTCACCCGGCGCCCCCAAAACGAGTGTTGAGACAGACGGGCAGAACATACGGACCTCTCTGAGCCTGCAGCTGAGAGGGAGAAAGGGATTATGGGAGGTGTTTGTGTATGAACCAGAAAGAGAGGGGAAAAGGAAGGGGGGGGCAGGTTGGCAAGTTTGTCTGTTGGCTACTTCCACTACAGGCAAATAAGCCTTTATCGCATTTCATTAAGTCAAATTTTCCACCTCAGCACAAATAATCTGCAATTTATGTCTGTTTTCAAGGTTCAAGATTCAGTATTTCAGGGTTTTTAATGATTTTTCACCCAAGAAATACCCACAATGTTTTAATGAAACACATTTAACAAGGTTCAATTGTCAATCAAAGCAGGTTTCTAACATCCTATAAATGTTGCTGCTTCAGGTTTTAACTGAGGGAACTGGTGACCAACTGACGCCCAATCTGCCCTCACTGTTAAAGCAGCAGATGCTGTGTGTGTTTCTGTGGCCTGGCAACAATGACAACATACAGTGCAAAGGCTGGTGATGACCTAATTCACAAGCCAACCTCCCATCCCTAAAGGGCAAAAGCTACAGTACAGAACAATAAGATGCATAGATGCTGCACGGCCGCATGTCTAATGTGGGCGGCAGCAAAATGTCACACAGTGTGGCCGATTCTTGACTGACCCAAATCACTGGTCCTCACGCTGCCGATGGATTCTCAGATGTACATTATTGCAGTTAGACCATCAGGGGGATCACAGGTTTGACTCCAGGTCTCTGCTGAAGTGTCATTGAGCAAGACACAAATCCCACCAGGTCTACTTTCCAGGTCCTGGTCTGTGGTTTTGCTTTAGGTGGAGACACAAATTGGTTGTGTTTCCACCTTTAGCTTTGACGGTTTTCTTACAAACCCTACAGAAAATTGGGGCTTGCTGGAGGTCTGACCTCTTAAAGCCAAACCACTTCACACAACAGATGTAGCTCTGCTTTTAGAACCAAATCCTCAGAGGTCATCCATGCGTAGCCAGCTAACCAAGTTAATGGCAGCACTGGTTAGCACCAGCTAGTAAAAGTGGGTACAACTTATATGAGCTATTATATGGTCATATGTCATTTTCTGTGCTGTCCAGCTAAAGCGAATAAAGCTGGCCTTAGCTAGCTATCTTCACTATTTACGCGGAGCATAGAAAAGGATTGATGACTGAAACACACAGTTGTGTGCTCATAGCAAGAAACACCCTGTAAAGCCCAAAGCTTATATCAGGGTTACCGGCTTCTACCAGCAGGTGCTAACATTAGCAACCACTGGTGTCAAACCTTGCTTTAAAAAATGTAGTTTTGCATTGTGGCATTTTGAAATCTCTGCGAAGCTGAACCCAGAAACAGTATTTCTGTCAGTCGTGACGTCAGACTTGGCATGGGTACCACTTCAGATGTTTCCGCTTTATAGAGACTTTGAATAGCTTGAATATGAACTTTCTGAATCTCAAACAAAAAGAGACAGCCCCAGTGGGCTCAGAAAATCTTGAGTATGCACCTTAAAAACACTGGATGAGTGATGAGAGTCCTTCAGCCAAATACCTTAAAATCAAAGTCAGATATTTCCTCACAAGTGTGACAAAAATGCAGGCTTTTTCTCTGGAGCAGCTGACACCTTGATACTGATAAATTATATATTTTTACATGGCATATCAGTAACATATGGCACAAGGGCAACAGGAAGTCACATCCTGTACCAAAGGGACAGTGTGGGACATACAGCCAGAGCACACATGATTCGATGATGGCCCTGACTTCCATCCAATGCCACAGCGACCATCTGCTCAGGAGTATTTTCCACAAACTGGCTGAAAAAGGAGAAAGGGAGGGAGGGAATGGATCGGAGAAGAATGGAGCAACTGGAGGTTTCACTTCCTAAACAAGACGAAGCACTTTCGCAGACGCTCGAGAGCGAAGCCAGTTTTCTGCCATCTGGATCACACACACTCAC
The DNA here is from genome assembly GCF_001640805.2 of Lates calcarifer. NCBI lineage: Eukaryota > Metazoa > Chordata > Actinopteri > Centropomidae > Lates > Lates calcarifer. The sequence goes on along the minus strand of NC_066836.1, from coordinate 2,507,058 downwards.
GCTGACCTCGAGGCAATAAAGCAAAGCGAGAGAGCTGCGTCAGGAGCATCAAATATTTAGGGAAAAAAAGAAAGGATCAAGACATGGATCAAGAAAAAATGGCGAGGGAGAAGAGATGGAGATACAGGAATGTAGGGGTTATAAATAATTAGAGCTCAGATTTCTAAATCTCTTGACGATCCAGAAAAAGAAAGGAGCAAAAGAAGAAAAAAAGGGATTTCCGTCCCTGAGAAATTTGAGGAAACAAAGTGAAAAAGGAAGAAAAAAATCTCCATCCCGCAGCTGCTGGTTTTGAATAGAGTGAGTGGAAAAAAATAAAAGACTATAAGAGTCACATGGGGTTAATGAATGAGAGGAAGAGAGAGAGAGAGAGAGAGAGCAAGGGAAGAAGGGAATAGGAAATGTTGAGAAAGAACAGAGGTATTAATGAGATGTAAAGGACAGGTATATCTGTATTAAAGGCCACTGGAGAAAGCGACAGAGCCGTTTACTGACCTTTGTAAAGGTCAACGATCGACATATCGCTGCGTCTTCCTCAGATGCCAAAGTACTGAGCTGGATTCAAATCCAACAGAGGTTTAGTTATTGGCCAGAGACCGATCCCAAAGCTTCAGCTAATCACCAAAACTTCTAATTACACTTCAACAGAACGAGTTTGCAGGAATTAAACTCAAGAGTGGAGCGTTTTATTCGTCTAGCTGTGGAAAGAACCTGGAGCAAGTGCAAAGAACAGGTCTTTCACTCCCAGTCAAAATAAACATGGGTGGTGCTGCAGCTCTGTTACAGTTCTCCTGCAGTTTATAGGCAACAAACTGAGCATTTAACCCGAGTCCAAATAAGACCTGTCCGACTGATCTACTGCAGGAAAACACAAGCATCTCCAAAGTGGGTGAAGTGGTGAACTTGAGGACTCTAAAAAGCTTAAGCCTTGTTTAAAAGGCTGTCTTAATTTCCTTTCCTGGAATTAAAATCATTACTATTATTATAAAGTACTGAGCAGGTGCATGGTTTTTCTGTCCAGCATTATGTTCAGCACGCAAGCTTCCTCCTCTGCAGCGTGTGACCGGACCGCTAGCAGGTTAATCCTCTCATCTCTGCCTGGCAGCTCAGTACATCCTGGATTTAACACAAATGCCTCCTGTGTGTACATATATGCCTTCCTGTATGTCTTACTCTGTGTAGTATCAGCGGGCAGCCGGTTAACAAATCATCGCATTTTCATTTTCATTGAGGTGTTTGAGGTGAAAACACACACACAAGCTCTGATGATGATTTTGGGTCTGAGGACGCGATGTCAGGAACTCCATTGAAAAATCTTTAAATTTAATTTTGTCTTGCTTTAAACAAACAAAATGTGTGTTGTAACACATTGTGTACAATCCATTATTCTTAGTGTCTTCTGGTGAATTCAGCTCAAAAGTTTTTGTTGCTTGCAACTTTTTGCTCCTGTCCATCACCATTTCTTTCCCTCTTGCTTCAGGCTTTTCTTTGGCGTCCCTCCTCAGATTGTCCCAGTACGTTTTATCTCTTCTTCTGATCGCTGTGCATTTTTTAGCTCACAATCTGCAGTGAAATGTACCTGAACATTATGCCTGTATCACCTGGTCCATGTGTAAACAAACACAGTATCTGAATGCTGCATAGCATCAATTCCAAGGATCTGACTTAACTGTAAAAATGAGATTGTATGACATATAGCAGTAAATATAGCCTCTCTCAAAATGATGGGAACGACAAACATATAAACAGCCCCATCAGAATATGTTTACATGTGAGGGAAGGCGTATAAACAGTACATGGCCGCTCCAGAGTTCTCAGTATGTTCGTAAAGTGTTTATATGTTTTCTCTACAAACTCCATTCTCACAGAGCCGCGAATCCACCTTTGACCCGGAGACCTCGACCTCGCTTCTTCAGGTTTCAGTTTAACGAGTCTCACTCGTCCTCACTCTGTCTTTCGGTTTCTGCCCGTCTGTGTTTCTATTTACTTGTCTACCTCTTTATCAGTTGGACTTATTTGAGCAGCAGGAAGGAAAACAAGTTGCCAGATAATTGCATTTAGTTCAAAGTAGGGCTCTAATGTTATTTTATCTACTGAGATTATATAACATCTCCTCAAATGTCCCCTGTAATGAGCATTTAAAAATAAATCTGATTACATGTTTGTCTCTGTAGAAGAAACATGTTGACGAGATGATGAATTGCCATCAGTTCCCTACGTGTAATGACATTTTGCACGGTGTTTACCTCATTTTCTGAGTTGTTTAAAGGTACATTCCTCCACATTCAGAGATGTTATTTCGTTATCCAGCTGTTATTAAATTACCACTTACCGAGACAGACCGAGAATCTCAGCATCCCAGCAAAATTACAGCTGGTTGCCGTGAGGTGTGAGAGACAAAAAACCCCCCAAACAAATCATGTTTTAGTTGGATGAGGACACACGTGAGCTAACTGGTCAGACTAACTAACTAGGTTCTTGTGTCTGTGCTGCAAGTAAAGGTAACTGTTGTAGTTCTCAGAACGCGGTTTTAAGGGACTATTTTAGGTCCTACTTCAGAGAAGGTCCAACTCTCAGCACAAGACGAACTCTGAGTGACGTAAATGTACGTTCGTTGGTCAAACCTTGGAAACCTTCAAAAACAAACTCAAGTTCAAACCCGGAACCTTCTTGCTGTGAAGCAACAGTGCTAACCACTGTACCACCTTGCCGCCAAGTTTAAATCCACCTCACTAAATATTGTGTAGGTTGCACTTGTGCCACCAAAACAGCTCTGACCCATCAGGGACATGGACACAGGACCTATGAGGGTGTCCTGTGGTGTCTGGCACCAGGATATTGGTATCAGATCCTTTGGGTTCTCTGGGGCCTCCATGGATCTGGGTTGTTGTGGCTCATCCCACAGATGCTGGATCAGATCAGGATGTGGGTTTGCCTGGGAACTTATTGGAAACCTGTTTATTGAAGTATTATTTATTCACTCTTCAGTCATTGGGTGGCAAAAATGTACAAGTACCTCCATGTGCATCTTGGATTGACACATATTTTTGTTTGCACCTGGCCAACCAAACTACACCCTCCTCTTCCCTCCAGCCTCTCTGCTGCCCACAGACTGTTTTGTCTGGGAGATAAAATAAAATAAAAAACAAAAACCTGGAGCCGGGCTGAACAACATGTTAATATCCCTGAAGCATAGAGTGGGAGTGATTATCTGGATGAGACGCTATCAGACAGAAACACGACCGCTGCAGTGAGATAAAATAAAAACACACACATGCACACTGAGCTCCCACCACTCACAGCTCAGCCAAACACTTAGATAACACTGGGCCCTGAACAGACTCTCATTACTGGAGCGATGCCACAACGAGACCAGAGCATCCTCTAACACAGAGATCGCAGGTTTGATCCCCGCAACAGTTGAAAAGTCCTTAACAGAAACACTGAACCTCCTTCTCTTCCTCCTCCTGCTGCTCACTCCATCGTAAATATCTCAAGATTAAAGTGTCAGCCAAATGTCAGACGCTCCATTTGGTAAATGTGCCAGAGGGGAAAAAAAATTAAAAATGAGACTTGTGGTTTTGCAATGTTACGGGTGTTTGGAAAGAATCCACTCTACTGTTGCACAAGTGTTTTTATTGAAGAAACACTCAGATCAGGGCGTAGCAGCGCTGATTCAACGATCCACAGGTCAACAACTGCAGATATCTGGGTTCAAACCTTTTTTTAATATCAACAATTCTGTGCCTACATTACGACGGCATATGATGAAAGGTATGCATGTATGCCAAACGTGGGGATTGGCATGTAGGTAGTTGTAGCGTTACGAAACACAGAATTTAACCGCTTGCAAAGACATCATGAACAACAACACTTGAAATTTGTTTATCATGTTCCATTGATCACTGGTCATCGAGGATGATGCTGTTTGTTTCTTTCCAGAAAAAGGTGCATGGCGAATCAGGGAACAGTGACGGCGAAAAGTAAGACCAGAGATTAAAAAAAACTCTATGTAGACATCAGGTGTAACCGTAGCAACAGTGATGCCTTTTAAAACTAAATCACATTATTGTGGATGCAGTTACGTCGTTTTGACTGATGAGACCCAATCAGGAAGCGAACGTGGGCGTCTGCCTCATCATTTCCAAAACTCTCCAACTAAAACACAACCCTGGAGTTTTCAAACTAAAAGAGAGGCCAACAGCATTTCCAAAAGTTTCTGTTTTAGCGGCTTGAATAACTGCAGCAACCTCCTGCAGCCGTACAAATAATGACTGCTGCTTGGTTTACATGTCATCTTAGCCACCAAGACATCTTGATTTGTTCGTCCATCTCCAAGCTACAATGCTTACTGAACTAGATAAAACTGATATTCTACTGATCTGACCTTCTGTGACAAAGTAAACAAGATCATTTCCCCAAAATACACGAGTGCTCCTTTTTAGCCTTTAGCTGCTGCAGTCAAGAAAGTTCCTACAACCTAAATCATCGAGCAGCCAGTAATAAGGAAGTCAAAGGTCTGAGCCACATATCTGTGATGACAGACACAGCAGTGGATTGCTGCAACCACAGACTGATCAGCTGGATCCCTACAGAGCTTCCTTAGCATGACATAATACTTCAGAGTTCCTGGCCCTCATTATGTTTAAAGTAGGCCAGTGTTGTGTAACTTTAAAAGCATATCTGCAAATTCATTGTCACATAACAACGTGAGGTAACATTGGCCATTTTGGATGTGGAGGACACTTCCTGACAGTATTCTCAGCGTGGGGATAAAGTGTCTGCAAACCCCTGGACGACGACATAAAACCAGGACTTAATAAGCACTTTCGCAGTCTCCCCCAGTTGCCTGGTTATGTGAGAAAACAAACCAAAGGGGCCTGTGTAACATAAGACAACGTTCGTTCTCTATTCCCCCCCAAAAAAAGGTACAATGGCTCGTTTGATGCAGCAGAGAGAAAGTCAGATTGTTGAGGATTACACAATGCTGCTGGAGTGAGGGGGAGGTCATTTGATGCTATTGATGAGCAAATTGGTGGAGGGGGAGGTGAGGGAGCTCTGGTTTTGCTGAAGGGGGAGAGTATGGAAAGCCTTTTTGTTTTTAGCCTGAAAGGAGCAAATGATGAAATCCCCCGTCCTTCCTTTCTGCAAAGAGAGAGAGAGAGAGGAAATCAGCTCAGATGTGAAGCGGAACATCCGATGTGAGCTGGAAGCTTTTTGCCTCTGAGCATTCGCTAAAAAGGGAGGGAGGACGTCCACGAATCATCCATCTCCATCATGACCCAGTTAGCCGGACTTAGATAATCACGTCTGCGCTTACCAGGATACTGACACCCCCCCTCCCTCACTTATACACATACATACTCCCTCTCTTCTGTGCATTTAGACTGGCCATGTGCACGTTAATAGATGACATGGGTCAAAAAGGTTCCTCCCCCTTTTTATAAGGGTCAAAAGCTGCCGCACTCAGACCAGAACGGCCATCACTCAATAAACTCAAGAGCTTTCTATTCTCACAAGTGCTGCAGAGCTGTTTCCCACCGTGTTATAAGTCAGTAAAGATTCGGTTTTAAGCAAATATATGAAGACTAACTTCACCAGGTAAAAAATAACAATAATTGAGACATGAGTCCTTGAATGATTAGTAGGTGGACGGAGGATGAATCATAAACACTTTTGCAGATTAAAAGATGAGAAATTTCCAAACATTTGTTTGCCTCCAGTCTCTAATATGTGAGGAAATTTTGACTTGTTGAATCAAAAGTTTTACTTTCACTGTCAAAATATTCACATATAATCTCTTTATTTTTGGTTTAGGTCTCATAATTTTGACTTGAAAAGTTTTAAATTTTGTCTTACTCTCATGATTTTGACTTGAGTTTCATGAGCGTTTATATGTTTGTCATTCCTAATATTTTGTCTGTTGTTTTTCTTCATTCGGCATTAATGGTCCTCCATACTTCTAAAACCATGAAGCAGAAAATAGCAGGTTGAGGCTCAGTGTTTGAGTTTTTGACAGGACTGCTGCTGATACTGCTGATGGACATGTTCACTGTTGCAGGGGTTGAACTTGTGACCTTTCAGTTACAAGACATTTTTCCAAACTTTCCAAACACAAGACTGGTACTGTTCTTTAGAGGCTTAAATCCAAATTGTAAACTAGCTGCTTTTCCACATGAGCAGTTGGTGCAAAGTGATTTTCATGACTCCATAATCATCCAGAGACTGTTTCTCTTTGTTCATGTCGGTGTTGATTACACCGAGATAAATCCAGCCCCTCCGGTCATGGAGTCCAGCCAACAGCATAAAAATGCAAATTAGGTTCATTCTCTGTTCGAAAACCATCAACGGTAAAAAAAAAAAAAAAAAAGGTGTCAGTGTTTCTCTACACAGAGAGATTTCATGATTACAACCCTGAAATGACAATTACACAAAGACGGGGAGGACAGAAACTGCTGCGAGTGATTAATACCTGACATCAAAACATCGCAACAAAAACACAGCTCTGTCATCTAGTGCTGACAGCTTCAAGCATCATGAAAACTATAAACTGTTCTCTTGAAAACCACAAAAATGGAGACTTAAAACAATATTTTATACATATATAAGCCTTCAGTTAAGATTGTTAGTCCATATATGAGTCAGACACTGCAAGGAATTGAACCTCTCACCCTGTTAGTACAACATAACACCACAGAGTTAAGACTCAGCACCTGGCTGCCTCACAAGGAAGTCACCACACAGTGTGAGGGGGAGGGCGGGTGTATATTTGTCATGTGCAGAGTCAATTTTATTTACACATGTAAAAGACACCATCTGGAGTACTGTAAACCTCCAACGCCCCACTGAGCCGCAGTTGGCTGCGCTCCAGACTCTCCCAACAAACCAGGTCCGGGAGGTTGTTGGATCCCATCGTTCAGAGGGGAAGGGGGAGGCGACATGGTTTGTATACAAAGAGGAAGGAGGAGGTCAAAGTTTTCCAGCAGGTTCCTCCTCCTCCTCCATCAATTTGAGAGGAGGCCGCCAAAATCTCTCCAAGACTGGACCACCGGCTTCAGGAGGATTCTCAGGGTTCAGCTGAAGCCACAACTCATGCAGGGGAATGTAGAGAAAGACATTCCTGTAAATCAGCTGCAGTACGTTCATGCCCCCCTTCTCCAGGTAATCTGGATTAGGGCTGCAACGATCAGTCGACATAATCACTAACGTTACAACGGATGGGTACGTTTTAGCATCGCATTGACTGACTCGCATGGAATGTTATCGTAATGTTTGTGCACCTGAATAGCTGACCCTCGTCTCGATCGATAGTTCAAGTTAATTCATTAAAAACTGAAACAGTAAGGTGGATTTTCTGGTTGTGCAGACTTGAGCAGGTGAGGTAAAACACGCTCGTTGACAACCAAAATTATCTTCATTTGCAGTTGTAATCTGTATGAAAGTATAGCCAGTTTACTCAGGTGATTTACATTCAACTCTCCATGACAGTCGCCGTGCAGATCACCTCAGCTGCTTTAGGATCCGTCTCTCGGTCTTCGAGCAGCTCTGGAAACAACTGGTATTGTTCTATTTCTGTAGATTTTAACCCTGAACACACCACTGCACGACCTGCTACAATAGTCTTTTTCATGCACGAGCTCTGTGTGTGTCTGTGTGTGAGTGTGGTCTTGTTTTGGAAGGTGCTCAGCGAAACGTTGTCCACGTAGTACTGCAGCTAATCTGCCAGGCAGCTTTTCCTGGCAGGCTCTCTGGATCCGCGTTGCTCGAAAGTTTATCACCCCGACATACCGAGAGACAAACAAGCAGCCAAAACCTCCAACTGGCCGGGGCCCTCGGCTCCAGCGGGCCGTGGCATTGTTAACGTTCGCAGCACAATGCTTCTCTTATCCTTCCTTTTTTTTCTCATCTCTTAAAGCCAACAACGTTCTAATCTCCAAAGTGGTTTAAACCAGTTTGGAGAATGTCTTCGAGGATGAGGGCAATTTTAGGCAGATTCCAGGGATAAGAAGAAAAGAGGGTTTTTTTCTTTTTATGTAGTGACACAGATGGAATTCATCACTTGTACTCTTTCTGTGCAGGCCAGGCCTCCTCCTCCTCCTCCTCCTCCTCCTGTGACCCACAGGGCAAAGTGTTAAAAACCTACTTTAGCGTGTTAAAAACTATCATTAGGACTGTGAGTTTAGCTTGATCTTTGCACTGCGGCAGCGGGTAACTCTATAGAGGCAGTAAGTCAGGATTTTACAGTATCTGCACTGTGGGTCTTATGATCAATATCAGCACCCAGCGCTGTTTTTCGGTCGTCTAGGTCAAGTCTAAAAATCTTTAAATTGCAGGTGAAGATGCAAGACAAAGACCCGTCAGGTAACAGCACTAAAGACATTCCAGCATTTCGCCTCAAAAAAAGACAACTAACATTCACAGCTGAGCACAAGACTAAGTGTAACGTGGAAGGGGTCGCTCATAGAGACGAATCATTAGCTTAGGAATGAATTTAGCATCTTTCCACTCCATCGCTGTGGCTTAACGGCTCTCTGCGCTCCTTATCAACCCTGTTCCCAGTAATTTCAAAAGGTAATAATATATTTGAAGCTGCGTTTATGACGTCTTGTGTAGCCAACAAGTGGCCAGAAACATCTATTATTGCTGCTTTAAAAGGTGAAAGAAACAAAAATGCAAAACAAGGATATGTTTTTATTTAGAGACAAGGCTTTTCGACCATCACGGTAACCTTCTCTAACAAATATCCTGGAGAAAACCCTGTGTTCACAGTGTGTAAATATCCTGGGTCTGACTGACCTTAACTGTTTCTAGGTTACCAGTTCAACACTCGAGATTTTAAGTTGTGGTTTTCATGAATTTAGTCTCCTCAGTGATGGAAAATGAAGCTAACAGAGAGCAACCGGTGTCGTTTTAAAATCTTCAAAAGCTAGAGACTGGTGTTGTTTCAACTTTATCATAATGTTGGAGGCTGCTGTTTGTGATGTTGTTGTTTAGCTGAAGAAACACCTGTCAGTATGATGCTGTACCAATAAACTGGGAGGTGAGTGTGTGTTCATGGTGCTGTATCACGACAACCTTTACAGTTTACAAAACCTGTTTTCATGGTACAACTGTATCAAAGGGTTTTTTCCAGCAGCGGGTGAGTCACAGGGGCAGCAGTGTTTGATGAAGAGTGTTTCCACACAGTCGAGGACTGAAGAGAGTCCACAGGACAGAGCGGCATGAAAGATGAGCAAATTTCTCCGACAGAAACTGGAGGACAAAGCCACAGTGTTCACCTGCAGAGACGAAGGCAGTTCCACTGTTGACCCAGTGACGCTACAAGTGGTTTTGATTTGGTTTCATTTAATTGCAGAAATGATTAAAAATGCCGGGAAAAAACAACGTGCAGGTGCAGCAAGGATCTGTGAGGTGTTTGTAAAAGATCCAGAGAAATAAAACGACATCACAGACACGCACAGCAGTAACAGATGCATGAATAAGAAGTGAAATAAACCGAGAGAAAGCGCGGCGTTGGTGCTGTTGCCAAGGCCGAAAAAACTAAATTGGAATCCGGCGGCTCTCGGCCAACCACATCAATCACACGGGGGAGCTCCGTATCTCGCTCGTCTGCAGTGAATCTAATAAAGCCGCACTATTTAAACGGATTAAGTGCCTCATTGTCCAACTCAGGCTGACTACTGTCTGTGCAGACAAAAGCCCTGAAGCCCGACTTGGGCAGAGTTCAGCAGCCACCCTCCTCCCCTCCTCAGGAACTGTGTCACCCCTTGGGATCATTAATTTGTGGGTATTGTTCCCTGAGGAGCTCCAGACACAACAGGAGGAAGTTCTGGACCCTGAATTAAAACCAAACTTAAGTTGTTTCGGTTCAGTTTTCTTACCATAAAACTGGTTTTTAAGAATCAAAACGAGCAGCATCTGGTGCAGGAGCTGGTGGTAATTACCCACCATCAGCTGCACGGAAAGGAAAATATTCATCACAGACGGAGTCCGGGGGCTGGTCGGAGGTTAGCGGGATCGCGGAGGTCAAAGGGAGTCAAAGCAGAGGCGGTAAACTTAACAGCGAACACGGGCAGGATGGAGAGAGCGGCGAGCAGAGGAAACACATCATCGAAGGCAAACATTTGTGGCATGTGTTTGAGAAGAGAAGATAAAAGGGGGGAGTGTGTTTCCCTATCAGTTTCATTTATTTTCCCAGCGAGAGGGCAGAGGAGTCGCTGCTTTGTTTTCCCTTCACCCCCTTCACCCTCCCTTCCAGCAGCAACAGCAGCACGCCGGCTCCGACTACGAGCGGGAAGTGGCAAAGAGGGAAAAAAACAGGCAGGAGAGGGCTGAAAGTGCCTGTCTGAGCGGCTTAATGATGCAATCTGGCAGAAACAAACCCCCTACCTCCCCCCAAATCTCCCTCCCTCCTGCCCTCTCCAGCAATGACATCACCTCCCTGAGAAGCAACATGGCAGACAACAGTTGCAGGCCTGCATGCATGCGGTTGTTGGGGAAATTTTTTCCGACAGCAGTTACATTATTTCAAGCTGTCACACCAGCAACAGGGAGAATTGTTTCCAAGATTAGTGACTTCATATGTTGTAATTCCCTAATTTTAGCAGAAGGTGGATGAAAATCCAGTAATTAAAGATGCATGTGGAGGAGGATAAACCTAATCTGAAATCTGCTCGCCCACATTTCTGCATATAAGACTCTATGATGTTGATTCACTGGAAAATGGTTTTGTTAAGAGTAAAATGCGTTCATCAGCCTGTTCAAGGCAGGAATGTGGCGCCATTAGTCCACCTCGCCTCCTGTATAAAAGGTACAAACACAGATTGAACATTTTAGTTATTTTAGAGAAAAAATAAGATAAAAATTACTTAATAAATTAAAAACTTTTGCATCTGGACCTATTCAGTGAAGAAAATAAGTGTTGTGTCATTCTGTAATAATCCAGAGTCATGCAGTGATGTGTTCACAAGCTGCCGTAGAGGACAGATGGGGAGTTACCGGTTTTAACTGTTCTTGTTGTGGTAGAGAGTGAACTCTCTGACAGGATTAACCCTGCACAGCCTTTCATGGCCGAACTCATCAGGTCTGGAGTCAGTCAAAGAAGCCACAGACTGCTTATCAACAGCTTATTCATGCACAAATTCAGATTCATTCATGGGTAAGGAGATTGTACCCTGTTATTTTCAACAAACTAGAACATAGAGAGGAAAAAAACATGAGGACAGAAACCTGTTTTCAACAGATCTGAGGTTTGGTTTAAGCATTTTCTTGAATCTGAATCCTCTCTGATCAACTAACAAAGCTCAGCAAATAACTAACGTAATAACTAAAACTTAATATCTGCAATCATGTTTTGTCGGAAGAAACACAAACGTTTCAGCCTAATTAACGTTTTGTGACCCTACTGCTCGCAATGAGTTTGGCACATATTTTACCCAGAACCCCCCTTTTCTGCCACCAACAAATGCATTCAACTCGTATAACCACCAGAGTCTGGGAACTGTAAACTCAGCTCATTAATTGTTGATTCTGGGGGAAAGTACAACTTTTTTTACAATCAGCGCGCCCGCTTGCTGAGGCCAATTAGGTGATTGAGGGGCTTTTTGCATCAGAAGCTGCCGAGCTGTAAAAACCAGGCTCTGAAATCTTGACATTGATCGGATTGACACAGGAGGTTGGGCAGATGAAAATGCTGATTGGTGGGAAGGGGGATTTGGGGGGGGTCCTCTGATTGCTCTAATGACAGACGGAGCAGCCGAAGCCCATTACACCGAGCATCCGAAGGGTTTTCCAAACTGCCTGAACAAGCACAAATGTCATCTCCGCTCAGATCACGAAGGAAGGAGGAGGATAAACACCGAGGGTTCATGTCTAATCTCTAAATTTGAAGGTGTTCTGACGATGAGCAGTCACCACATTAAAACAGCTCTGCACTCAAACCAAACAAATCACCTGACTGCGACTGCAGCTGGCTTCCTAACTGGACCATCAACCTGTCCGCCGACTGCCTGAGGTGCCAAGACCTGACGACCTGAAACAAAGGCCTGCTCGACTCTGCTTGACATTTCCAGCCCTCAGATTTGTTGTGCTGCACGGCGGCCGACAGCAAGGAGCAGATGAATATTTATGCGGCCGCCTCCTGCGAGAAGCCACCCAGCTCTCGGAGAGGATGACAGCTGATGACGAACGTGTGGACGGATTGCCTGGACCTGGAGGGGTGGAGCAGCCAGAGAGTTGCTCCACGCTGCTTATATCTCAACCTCAAGTTGTGTTCATACTTAAATCCTCAGTCTTTAAGCTTTATTAATCCAGGGAAGGTTGATGGGTTTATGTTATATCCTCCTTTCATGAAGGTCATAACAATGACGAACAGATATTTCTATGATTCTGACCATTATTAAGTCTTGGATTCTGTCGTTGGAAACTCTCTCAATGGCTTTGTCCAAAAGCAAAGTATACGTCTCTATACAACTGACCCGCAGCAGCAAATCGCTGTCTGGATTATGTTCAGAATCAACATGTTTTTTTGTTTAATAAATGACTTACATTTATTCGAGAGTCCCATCTGTGGCTTAGGCAACAAAAGCACTTTGATTAAGGTTAAACTCGAGGCTTGACACTCTCCCCCAGGGTCACAATTTAACAGGATTTGGCTGCCCTTAGTTTTCACCTTTCGTTTTATATTTTCCAGCACAACCTTTATTGTCAAATACTATATACTGAGCAGCAGGGAGCATCCTCTTCTTATGTCTGTAATGTTGAACATTATTTGCTGCACCTTGTTTCTTCCAGTGAAAATGCAAACTGCCTTTTTTCACCCTTCATCATGTTACTCACAATGATGTTATAATCAATACAAGTGGATATCGTGCTGCAACATCAGATGTTTTGATGAATAAAACAAACACATCATCTGTGAACATTTTACTGATATGTTCAGTATCAGAGTATTTGCCACTTGCCAAATGCATAAACTAGAATGATAAAGTGCAGCACGTTCCTCTGCCAAGGCCAAATAATCCTAGATCTGTTTGTCTAGTTCTTATAATGGAAAAATTTAAGGTAAAAGGTGAGTTTGTTATTTGGATCTGCACCAACTCACAGATGTCAACATCATAAATATGTCTGATTTTTCACATCAAGATCCAAACATCATTTACAGAGGAAAAACACGAATGTTGAATGTTAAGGAAAGTGATAAAACATTCCTGGGTCGGCCAACTTTAGCCAGATCCACACCTAAATTTAAAGAGTTCTCCCCTGGTCCATGCCCCATCCCTCCACCAAGTTTGGTGCAAATCAGTTCGATATTTTTTGTGTAATCCTGATGACACAAACAGACAAAACACGGTTGAAAACATAATAATTAAGAAAATATCCTCAGTTCCCTACAAAGACTATTTGCTGTTACACTTTACTTGTTTTAAAAAGTA
>NC_066836.1:2101797-2188611 GCF_001640805.2 Lates calcarifer | reverse complement strand
TATACTATGACATTTTTCGACTGTTTTTGACACCTTACTATATTATGACATTTTTTGACCATTTTTGACGCCTTACCATACAATGACATTTTTTCACCGTTTTTGACACCATACTATACTATGACATTTTTTCACATTTTTGACACCATACTATACTATGACATTTTTTCACCGTTTTTGACGCCTTACTATACTATGACATTTTTTCACATTTTTTGATGCCTTACTATACTATGACATTTTTTGACAATTTTTGATGCCTTACTATACTATGACATTTTTTCACATTTTTTGATGCCTTACTATACTATGACATTTTTTCACCGTTTTTGACACCTTACTATACTGACATTTTTTCACATTTTTTGACGCCTTACTATACTATGACATTTTTTCACATTTTTTGATGCCATACTATACTATGACATTTTTTGACCGTTTTTGACCATTTTGGACGCCATACTATACTATGACATTTTTTCACATTTTTTGACGCCTTACTATACTATGACATTTTTTCACCGTTGTTGACACCTTACTATACTGACATTTTTTCACATTTTTTGACGCCTTACTATACTATGACATTTTTTCACATTTTTTGATGCCTTACTATACTATGACATTTTTTGACAATTTTTGATGCCTTACTATACTATGACATTTTTTCACATTTTTTGATGCCTTACTATACTATGACATTTTTTCACCGTTTTTGACACCTTACTATACTGACATTTTTTCACATTTTTTGACGCCTTACTATACTATGACATTTTTTGACCATTTTTGACGCCTTAGTATACTATGACATGTTTTGACTATTTTTGACACCTTAGTATAATACACCATACTATAATATGACATTTTTTCACATATTATAGTAAACTCTGTAAATACATTCTGGAATAGATTCCAGCCCTTGACCTGCCCTCTCAGGACATTAAGAATAAAGGGACATTAAGTGATAATGTTGTCACCTCGGATGATGAATTCCTGTCCATCAACACGGGTGTCTCCCTTGGAGCGCTGTAGCAGTGTGATCCAGTGGTGCATCTCCTCGGGTGTGTCTGCGTTGCAGTGCAGCACGCGGTTTGCTGTGATCATGACAAAGGAGTTTGGCCTGCGAAGGTTCAGAAATGCCGTTAACAGTGATAAGAAGAAGATGATGATGAATGATGAATCAAACACTACAGTACCGCTGGTTGACACCAGAGCAATAAAACTTAACTTTGATTTTTAAGCCAGATGACAAGTATAACAAGAACAGACTTCAAATTGAATCTACAGCGTCAAGTAATAAAGTAGGAATTATTTATTATTTGTATTTGAGCCATTGCTTGAGTTTTAAACATGCATGAAACAAAGACACCCCATCTGGGCTGAGTTGAAACTAAAATTAGTTACAAAAAATGTAAATTGAGTAACTGCAGAAACAAACACAGAGGTACCACATCATGAGCTGTTGATATGAGGGATATTAAATCTAATGTGAATACAGCATCAGAATTCATGTAGAGAAATTCAGCAGGTCGACAGGCCTAAGTGAAGAGTATTGGCTTCTACCTTCACTTTGTTAAAGTGTGTGAAACAGAGTGTGTGAAGTAGTGTCGGCCTGCGCTAAGACAATCAAAAGATGTGCTGTTTGATGCAGGTCCTCACCTCTCTGGATTATCTGATGCACAAACTGAATCGATCATCCCCACATCCAACGTTCCCTGAAGAGACAGACACAGAGAGAGAAGGTTCAGTAACAGTGTTCAGGGTGTGGATAATGAGTTTGACCTACCTCTGCCCCATAGAAACCAATTATCTCACTCACACACACACACACACACACACACACACACACACACACACACACACATATAAAAGCATCGACACGTTCACCCACAGGTACGACTCTGAAAAAAAGGTGTGGCATTTTCAACACATCTGTGTCCTGTCAGTTTAACACAAAGGACTACAGCAGAATAGAAAAGAACAGAGCAATAGGGGCCAGTGTGAGTATGGAATACTTCTAAAACACAAAAAAACACATCCACGTGAGTTGAGATGTATTAAGTTCAACTGTTTTAACAAACTGTGCTTATTCTGAAACTTAGATTTTTTGATTTGTTGGGTCTCTCTCTGTAAATACCTATTTTAAAGAGTATGGTCTAGACCTGCTCTATATGAAAAGTGCCTTGAGATGACTGTTGTTGTGATATGGCGCTATATAAATAAAATTGAATTGAATTGAATTGAATTGAAACTATGAACAGGCAGACATAAGGGGGGAAAGAAGATTAGAGAAATCACGACACACAGTCACTGTGTTTTAGAGAGGTTTCTATCACTGTAGTGTCTCTGGCTGCAAATCAATAAGCAGGACTGCTTTATGGCAATTTTTGGTTTAGAAGATTTGTGGAGCTTGAAACAGACAACAAAAGCTAAACTGACCCCCCTGTGTGAAGGGGCTGAATCAGCAGTTGTATGGAGTCAGACTGTTCACATTTACTGTTTAATTTTATTATAGCTGATGATTAACTGGGAGGCTTTTTAGTTTATTATTCTTCTCAGTTTCCTTAAATGCTTTGTACTCACCACAGCATTCTGGGGGTTGGCCTGCTCATCATGCATCTCTCTGATCTCCTGCTCCGTGGAGCTGTGGACCTGACTCAGCACGCTGAACCACTGGCTGTAACCATCAAGACAACATCATCATTTAATGAACAAGACATTAATAAGCTTTTAAAAAGACTTTCAGTGTGATTCATAATATTTTACACTTACATTTGTTCAGTGGAAACTCTGGGGTAAAAACTAAACTTTTTGGAGATCTTGGCCTCTCTATCAGCTGTGTATGTATGTGTATCTGTGTCCGTATATAAGGGGGAATGTGGGTAATGCTGTGTTCAGACTGATTGTGTCTCAGACATATGGAGCTGATGTTGGCTCATACTGAGAGAGAGGCTGACACTGTAAACCTGCTGCCAACACACACACACACACCTTCCTGTCACAGCAGATATATGGAGGAAGTGGACTGTCCCTCTGAGAGCAAATCAATGTGTTGCCCGCAGCAACCAGCACACCGACCCCCTGGCGACAATACCTCTTCCTCATTATACTGTCTGTGACTGAGAATGTGTGTGTGTGTGTGTGTGTGTGTGGGTGTGTGTGTTAACACCAAATGAGGAAACAACAGGACCAGAGGGAAAAATACTAATAGAGGACAATGAGCACAGCATCAGCACTGAAATGATGATGTAACCTCTAATATCAGAATAATATTTATATGAATGTGGTTCCAGTGCTGAAGCGATCTACTGACAGAGTGAACAGAGCAATGCACTTAAGTCTTTGCTCCAGTTTTGTGCTTTTGTCAAGCAAAAACATGAAGTTATAATCTCTACTGGAAGA
The DNA here is from genome assembly GCF_001640805.2 of Lates calcarifer. Classification (NCBI taxonomy): domain Eukaryota; kingdom Metazoa; phylum Chordata; class Actinopteri; family Centropomidae; genus Lates; species Lates calcarifer. Next base: position 2,185,206 of record NC_066836.1, on the reverse strand, counting down.
CGAAAAGCACACAACTCACCTGGCGTCCTCGGCAGACTCTGCGATCAGGTGGTAGGTCCTCTCTGGCATCACAATGTCGATTCCATTCTCCTTACCGGTGTTATCGATGATTTCTCTGCACATCACAAAAAAAGAAGAGCAAATCAGCACTGCACTGCTATTTATATTTAATTTTCAAAATCATCACCAGGACACGCGGAAAATACAACTATAACTTATCTTGAAAAAAAAGTCTAATTTCAATTTCAGTCAGCATCTAGTGGCCATTAAAAGAATTGCATCTGAGAATTCTTTTTATAGTATTTATAGTATAGTAAGTATTTAAAAAACCCTCTAAATGCTGTTTTTTGGGAGTTGAAACTGGCTGTGGAGTTAGACATCCTCTTCTGGTTTGGAAATTAACCGACTGACCCACATCTGACTCCACCCCCTTTGATGACTAGACTTGATTCGTCCTTACTTGGCACTGTGCATGTCCAGCACCCCCTTCATCTTGTCCTCGCTGTCATTCTCGAAGTACATGAGCTTGCTCTGCCGCAGCACGAACCAGCGGCGTTTCCAGTTTCGGCGGGACAGCGTGGACGAGCCCCCTCCCTTCTTGTGCAGCCAGCCCTGCTTCAGAGCCTCCTGCTTGGCCCGAAACCACAAGAAGGTCTCGTCCTTGAGAACGCACCAGCGACGCTTCCATGTGTTCATCAGACCACCTGGAGAAAAGTTCTCAGTTTCAGTCAAAATAATGTGATGTATGAACAAATGAATGAATGGACACTTTCATTTACTCCTTTATTCTAAACTTGTGTATTTGATGAATGCATGAATCCAAAAACATGAAAATTGTGCTATTTCAGACCTGTTCTGAGAGAGTGACATACATAAAAGGATTTTTTATAATAGTTGCACAGTGGAGACATTTCTAAAGTTACCTTTGATGTAGAGGAAGCTGTGGAAGTACGGGAGTGTGACGCAGCTGTAGACAGAGTCCCGTCGATACGACAGCTCGTCATCGGTGTCGAACCTGTCGAAGTCGTCCTCACTGTCTTCAAACTGGAATAAAAGCAACTCAAATTAGATGTTCAGGTTGTACAATGTTAGCATTACTGAATCATAGTTATTTCCATTATTGTTTTATAAAGCACTTTGTGACAAACAGACTTGTAAAGTGGTGAACACTGGATGTATTTTAGCAGTAAATGGACTCGTTTCCTAACTGATTGTGTTGAAGTGTTAAACACATTACTAATGCTCTCTTTTTGACAATAATTTGAGCTGAGAGACTCTGAACAGATAAACACTCCACATCACCAAAAAGATTGACTGCTAATACAACCTGAAGCTCGCCAAAGTTGTCAGTGTGATTGGGATTAGTACTGTAGGGGAAAAAGGCACTGCAGTGGATCTTAAGGGTGTTGCTATGTTAAGATCTTATTCACCCGGGGAAATTCTCCTGCATTCAGTCAGCAGCAGAAACTGAGTTCCAGCTCCTACTGACGAAATTGTCCATCATATCCCATTACACTGAACATAAACAAGCAGAGGACTGATGGAAAGTTGAGAGTGAAAGCTCATTATCATCCTTGTAAGCAGGCAGTAAGTTAAGATTATTTGGCTAAAGAGAACAGCAACCATGACTGAAGCTGACCCTTGTAACCATAAGATGACTTCTAGAAAAACTTTGGGGGATACTCACCGATGACTGGGCTCCCTCTGAGCTGAAGCGGTACGCCCCTGAGCTGTTGTAGGTGCCTACAGAGCCGCGGTAGTCAGGAGACCACTGTCCACTGCGGGGGTTGGAGAACGCCACACTGCCACTGGACACGATGGCGCCCTCATCATAGTCATCCTGGTCGTAGTCTGAATCCTCGTCTGGAGGTATGAGCTCCACCAGGTCATCAGACTGAGCCTCAGATGAAGCCTGGGGGTGGCAGTAGGCCGAGTCCCCGCTGGAGGAGGCGCTGTGGCAGGCCGGGGGCACGGGTGGTAAAGGCAGCGGCTGGTGAAGCAGTGTGGTCGGCGGCAGCGGTGGGATTACACCGTCGTTGGCGTATGGATCTTCTTCAGACGAGTCATCGCTTGTTCTGATCCCACTCGTCCGCTGGCCGTCTGAGTGGCCATGTTCACTCGGGTTTGGAGAATCTTTGAAGGCCTCGTCATCGGCCCCAAACCCTTCGTCGACCTCCTCTTCGTCACTGCCTCTCCTCCGTCTGCTGTCTTTCTCCTTTTCATCCCCTTCTCCGACTCCTAACGAGCTCTCAATGTTCCTCACACACTCGTCGATCTCGTCAAAGTTCAGCGAGTCGAGGAACTGCTGCGCTGCCTTGCAGGCTTCGTCCTCCAGCCGCCGGAGCTCCTGGTCACGGAGGTGCTGCAGGCGGTTGAGGGAGGCCTCAGTCAGGGAGAGTTCCTGACGCTCCTTCTGCCTCTGCAGTGCCTGGATCTCCCGCTCCAGTCGCAGGATCTCCTCCACTTGAGAAGCTTCATGAGGTTTCACCTCCTCCAGGGCCTCTGCTGACTCCAGCTCCTCCAGGGTGTCTGCTGATGTTACAACCGCTGCTGCAGGCTCAGACTCAGCCAGAACCAGAGCTGCCAACTCCTCAGCACGACTCAGCTCCTCCAGTCTTCTGGCCTCCTCAGCCTGAGGATGGAAAAAAAACAAAAATTGGAAAACTGCCTGATGGAAACTGTTTTTGGATCATGGTTTCAGATTTTTTTTGCAGTGCCAGTGAGTACATTCTCATCCAGCAAAAAGCTGTAACTGGCCTCCTCTGCAAAAAGTCATCAGTGAAATGTCTAAGATGTAAAACTAATCCACTCTTTTTCACTTAAATTCCTTAATAATCAGTTTCTTCGTACCTCTCTGATGTGTCTCTCAGCCTCCAGCCTCCGTCTCTCCCTGCACAGACACAAAGAGACAAACATCAGTGACTGAAACAGACAGTAAGAGGCAGGATTTACCAAAACACAAGTAATTACATTTCCCGTCTCATCGTGGCTTTAAAATCCCATAAAAGCCATTTAGAACACATGTAAAGGTCAGATAGAAAATATACACCATCCACCACAGCATCAGTCAACAGTACATACCATATAAAAACGCTGCTGTATTTTCACTCTACATTTCTCAGAGATCACTTCCCAATCAGACATTGTAGGTGTTGCTGTGGCGGCTTCTCTCAGAGCTATAATTACAACTGAGACCATGTCCTCAGTATTGTTTCCCGGGATTTTAACAAATTAACACATAAATCACACATGGTGAGCTTTTAAAGCCAGACTCTGACATTTTCACAGTCAGTGATGACTGTTTTAGGGTCAAAACCACCGGAGCTGAACCCTAGATTCAGGGAATCAGCTTTGAAACAGAATTTAGAAAATGGACAGAGAATATGTTTTATCAGCTGAATGGATGTCTTAAATCTTAAGTAAGTAAATAAAGAGGTGGTGGGATGTGATTTGGACTCACTCATGATCTCTGTGTTTATAAAGTCCTGTCTACAGGATTGTCTGTAGGTGGTGTCTCTGTTCATCCTGACCACAGAGTCATTAAACAAATTCCAAACACGTTGTGAGTAAAATGCTTCATCACCAGAGGATTTGTTTTCTCAGAGCTACAGCCCCACAAGAGGGCAACAATGGGGAGAATTTAGATGAAAATTCCTCTAGCTGCCCGGCCCACCTCTCCATCTCCTCCTCTGCCCTCCGGCGGCGCTCCTCCTCCTCCTCCCTCCTCCTCCTCTCCTCCAGCAGCTGGCTGTAGGCCCGGCGGGCCAGCTGGCCTCGCAGGCATTTCTGGAAGGTGAGCGCTGCCCAGCGGAGGAGCAGGAACTTCCTCCTCCAGTAGAAAGCCCGGTAGTTCTTCTGAATGACCACAATGCACTGCAGCAGCTTCCTGTACTGCTTCCTGTGCGCAGGACGGCATCAATAAACAACACAGTCAATGAAAGACTGGAGGAACATTAAACAGTTTGGAAGAAGGTGTTTGATGTTGAGTTGTACCTGGCCACGTAGCCCATGACATGAGCCTGGATGATCATGGCGGCTTTCAGCACCTCCACCTCCCTCTGCTTCTCCAGACGGTGCTCCAGAGACTCCCGAAGAAAGACCTGAGAGAGGAGGAGAGGAAGTGAAGGAGAGGGCAGGAGATAGAGGAGGAGAGAACATGTTGTTATTGTTCTTTTATCACTGTTGATGATGTGATAAATATTTCATTGTTAAGTTTAAGTGAAGAAAAAGCAAAATACAAGTTCAACAACTCTTATATAAATGGATGTTTAATGTTTGATTTTAATATTTTCCTTGATTATGACTCGAAAATGTAAAAATAAAGTTGATGAAATAGTTTTTAGTGTATGTGAGAAACAGATACACTAAAGCAGAATACATTAAACTCCCAGCCGCTGCTTAACACAGTACATTCATTACATCCGCTGTATTACACACACATTATGAATAAAAGATTTACAAGTGAACAGAATTAAAAAGAAAAACCCTGCTCCTTTTTCTCCAACATCACCATTTAACAGACACTCCCTTCAGGAGGAACAAGTGCAGTGAACAAAGCAGCCGACATAAATCAAATCCAGATCCTCCTCTCCTTTTGTCTGCGCTGCTAAAGAGCACAGATTACTGCGGAGAGTGATTTCAGCTACATCTCTGTGAAAAGGCCGATCTTACAGGCACTTAGAGCAGCTGCTCGCTATAGGAACCGAGCTGCCGTCCATTGATAGAGGAACGAGGCCCAGCGAGGGACGCCGGGGGTTAATCCGATTAGGGAGGGAGGAAAATTAGATATGGGATGTGGTCTCAGGCGACAGGAACGATGGGGAAATGTCACAGTGCTGTGGAGGTGCAGGAGTACAGATCGGCTTTCTCCTGTTGAATAATGTACTGTGTGTGTGTGTGTGTGTGTGTGTGTGTTTGTGTTGAATCCTCAGAGGCACTAATGAGATTTTCAGGGGGAAATGTAAACTCGTCGGGGTGATTTGGACATCTTGGATGAGCATGTTAATTAACAAGGAAACAGGCAGTACATGCCCACGCATGTGCACCAACACACACACACACACACACACACACACACACACACACACACACCGAACACAAACACTCCAAACCAGCAGTGTCTCAGTTTAGATGTAAAACGTGGTGAAAGTCTCTCTCTCTCTTTCTGAATAAATGTAAACAAGTTGGTTAATATGAGAAAAATGTGTTTTGTGGTCCAGTGTAGTTTTGGCCGAACATGATAATAAGATGAAGGTAAAAGATGAGATGCAGCACGAGCAGAGAGGAGTAAAGTCAGTTACAGTTACTGAGGAAGTTGTCCTTTAAAGGGGATGTCCTGAAGGGGATGTCAGTCCTCTGACCTCCAGCTCCTTCTGTTTCTGCTACAGTAGATTTAAGGTTTGTCCACTGTCTCCACTTGATTTTATTTGAATCCTAATCTGTTCAAACCCTCTGGAATTTAAAACCACGTTGTGTGTGGTTGAACAGTGTTCGTCTGTGTTAGCTTCTGACGAGCTTCAGAAATAAAACGTAACGTTTTAAAGAAAGAGAAAACAGATATTTGGAGCAGAGGGTTGAGGAGGTTTTTGTGGTTTGAGGACTGCTGCTGTAAAAACTCATCATGTTGTCTGAATGTCCTTTTGTGCTACACACACATAAACACCATAAGGTTAGCCTTATGGGGACCTGCTCTTTGTGAGTCACACTCACATAAAAGACAAAGTGAGACGTTCACATTTACCTCGCTCACTTTATCAAACAACTCCTAACATGAATCACGCGCAGCCTCGCGTACGAGTGCACACATTTGCATCCCGATGAATTGAACGACTAATCCTTTTTAATCATTACTATGCTAATTAGTGCAACAAAAGTCTGGCTAAGCCTCAGTGCACTTCTGATTCTTGCTGCTGGGGGCTTCGGGGAGCGTCGCTCGCTGTGACGGGTCAGGCCCGTGGAGAGAACAGAACCCTGGGAGAGGCAGGCAGAGCCACATCACTTCCAGGAAATTAAGTTTGAGGCTGTAAAAAAAAGAGAAACAACAGAAAAAGACTCCCAGACAACAGTCAGGACATGTGCCGACTGAAAGGAGCAGGAGGCCGGCTCGGTGTAAATCTGACGGTGAGAGGCAGCGGGACAAAGCAGCTGAATCCCTCTGAGGGAGATAGAATTGATTTAAGGTTTTACAGGCAGCAGGAGCTTCATGGTTCAGTGCTGAACATGGTGTCGACACAGCCAGGGTTAGAGGCTCTGGTGATCAGGTGAAGTGACACACACACTGTGGCAGCCATATTGGATATTTCAGAGAAGTCTGCAGGTGAAAATGCATCAGCATCGAGTGTGTGGATGAAGAAAACATCCTCACCCTCCAAACTCACCGAGATGTCTCAGAATAAACAGGACACCGCTTTCCTTCATTTCAACCATACGAACATTTAGGTTATGGTTTGTCAGCTGTAAGTATGATGGATGTGTGTGGATACATTTAATATCCAACAGGTTATTTCCCTGTTTCTCCTGAGCCTCCTCAAGCAAGCAAACAAAGAATCTGCAGAGCTGGGATCTAACGTTGTTTATCGTCTGGTTTGGAGTCAGTGTGCAGACGCCACTTTTCTTTAACATATTTCACTTCTGTTTCCCACCTCAGATGACTTTTGTTAAAGCTACAGTGAATAACGAGGTGTGTTTCTTCCACGTCTTCACTTTTCAGAGTTGGTCTGCAGCGAGTTTAAGCTGCTGTTGCTGTTTGGTTTGTTTTTAGTTATTTTTTGGACTTTGTGTTGGCTGTAAGAAGAATGGCTCATTGTTGTTCTGCTTAGTTGCAGGTTCTTTTTGTCAATACGTCGACAATTTTCTTCTTCTTTACCAAGATTAAAAGACTTTTTAGACTTAGACAGACTTTATTGATCCCTTTGGGATGACTCCCTCTGGGAAATTTTGTCAAACACCTGGAATATTCTGGAACATGCTGATGAATCTCCTCGCTGATATTTTCAGGTGAAGCTTGTTCCACCTGAGCTCTGTGGTGTTGACTCTTAATTCTGTTTCCTGTGTTGTTGTTGCTCCTGGACAAACACACACACACACACACACACACACACACACACACACACACACACACTAATGACCATTCATCCGTCCATCCACCCACACACACTCATCCTCCACTGCTGTCACCTCCTGCAGCATCACACGGTCATGCTGTGACTGGAGATCTGTGTCCCCCATCTGTCATTTCCCCACAGAAAACACACACACACACACACACACACACACACACACACACACACACACACACACAGGCAGTCGGTATATTCTTCCTGATCCGTTGCAGTGGAAGCACACAGTGACAGACAGAGAGGATGAAGACTGGATCCAATAACTGTTGGATTCCACGCTTCAGGTGCTCTGGACTTCAATTATTCATGCACACACACACACACACACACACACACACACACACGGCCTGCAGTCACACAGGTACCTGAGCTCTGGAATGGTTTCATCGAGCTGGATTTGTAAGACGCGTGAAGCCAAATTAAGCCTTGAGGGGAGCAGAGTGCAGCCAAAATGGAGAGTAAGTCTGCATCCAATCATATTCCATGTTAGGGAGGAGGCTACGGATCAGGCAGTGAGAGCCGGAGGCAGAGCGGGACATTCAGGAGCTCAGGGTTTGACAGGAAACAGTCAATTATACTGAGCAGGAGGGAAAAATCTCACTGCTGATGGACAGGAAATGCAAATCTGTGCGAACAAACAGCTTCTGAGGAAGAGCTGGGAGTAAATGAATTTCCTGTCGTCGACACAAAAGGAGTCTTTGCCTTTTTTTCCAAACATAATTTGCTTCAGCTCAAGTTTAACAGCCAGACATGAAGCTGAAAAAACACTGGTCCCTCACCTTGGTCTTGCCCAGCTGCCACTCGGTGCTGCTGCTGTCGAAGTGGTGCAGCAGCTGGATGCAGCGCCCCCTGGGATCATCCGGCATCATCGCACCCCGCATCAGCACCTTGTACCTGAGGACGAGGGTGGTTTTTATTTTACTTTGGAAACAGCAGTAGGTTTTTCTACAGAAGCTGGTTCTCTGGTCTGTTTTAGGTTGATAATGTTCTTGTGTTCATGTTTAAATTTTAGAAATACGAGTGATCCTCCTGATGTGCTCAGAGCTTGAAGAATATTTTGATTTGATGCGACCTGCAGGTTATTCTTTTATCTGAAGCTGCTAAACCTGCAGAGTTTAAAGACAACCATCCGTACCTGTCACATAAAGACAGAGGACGATACATGTGTTAATGTAAGATGCTGCGGAGACAAACCTGGAGCAGAAGTCTTGGAAAGGTCTGCGGACGGGGAAGCCGGTGCGCCGAATCTTGACTGTCTCCAACATGCCAGAATATCTGAGCTGGTTCAGAACCACCGTCTGTTCGAACTGGTCAGGCATCTGGAGGAAGAAAGAGGAGGAAAGATGAGGCCGCTTGGCTGAAAACAGTCACATTTACATCTGGAGCTGCTGCCTGCAGGTCAAATAAAGATATTTAAATATATGATAATTAACACTGGAGTAGTTACATGTATATCCAGTGAAATTTCACATGTTTGCCAAGCTCAACAAATGACAGTATATTTGTTGCTGATATCTTCTGTCTGTCTTCTTCATGTTGATGTTTTCACGTTCAAATAAAAAAACTGATCCCAAAACATCGAACATCTAACACAGCATCAGCCAGAGAGTTTCTCTGTAACACCACAGGACACAGCTCGGTCGATGCAGTCGACCGCTCTCACAACACTATTACAACAGTATTGATAATCTAGGAAGTCACACACAATCTAACCCCATCAGCCAACACACAGTCTGACTTAGGCGTCATTTTTCTCACAGCTGTGGTGATTGATTTTGCTTTGTGACATGATTGCTGTTTGACTGCAGGTTTACAGCACTGAACACTGGTCATTTAGGACATTTTACTGTGATAAAGGGTAAAATGTAGGAGGCTCTTTATTGGTTTTTGCATTCTGGTAGGAAAAGGGAAGGAATAAAAACAACCACCAAGTTTTTGTGGTGCTGAAACACAACATCTGACACAGCTTTGTCTCTTGAGGTGCAAAATGTTTCACTTCAGCACTGTTCTGAGCTGAAAACCAAAACTATGAGGTCAAACATCTGCGCAAAAATCCCACATGACGTCTGCAGCTTCACGTCCATCCCTTTAAACGTCCATGCACACATCAAGCTGCATACCACTCAGCAGCTGCCAGCGACAAATCAAACCCTCCCTCCAAAAAACACACTTGGCATTGAGATACCATTATTACTTACAGAAGTGCATTGAGTGAGAGCCACTCTCCCGGGGACCCCTGTCGCCCTGTAACCTCGGTGGGCGTAGGGGGTGCTCAGAATAAGAGGGTGCTTTCATTCCTGCAGTAATGCCCCCTTTATTCAGGACCCATCTCCCCTGATAGCCCGTTGATGGCCCATTTGAGCTGCTGAGATGAAGGGAGGCCAATTCACCACCAGATCTTGACTGAGAGATTGAATGGCGCCCTTTAACTGCCACCGGCCGCAGAGGACACCACATTAGCATAACCAGCATTTGCATACGGCCGGACTGCAGCCGTACAAAGCCGAGTGGTGTCAGGAAGCTGCCCTCTGCCTCCTGCCTTTCTTCACCCCCTGTTCTCCATCTCTATCGTTTCCTCTTTTTGCACAGATTCTGGGACGTCAACAACCGTTCTGTTTGGAGTCTTACACAGCTGCCTGACCGACTTGTTGAATGAAACTGCTCCTTTTTTCTTTCTTTTCTACCTTTATTTCCTTCTGTAAAACACAATCAGGAGAGGGTTCATGCTGTGTCAAAGAGCTGCTGCCAGAGAAAAAGCACTTTCTGTCTTCATGCATGACATCTTCTGTTTCAGAGAGCTTTACTCTTGGTGTGAATGAAACAAAGCAGCATGAAAGTAGAATGAATAACTCACATTGAGAGAAATATCCTCATGGGTCTCACACAGAGTAATACTTCTTAACTTTACATAGAATCATGTTTATGTGACAAATAAATAAAGTGTTGGAATCTGAATTTAAAGTTGTTAGTTGCAGGATCCCTCTGATGTTTCCCCTCTTTGACTTCAGTGTTCATCCTGTTCATTATTTAACTTGTAAGATCCATAAACCTTGTTTTATTACTTCAGTACAGTATGTTAAATTAGTCCCAATACAGGCAGCTAATGCTGCAGCATGCAGCGATGTATGTTGACAAAATTATTCTGTTTCAACGTGACACAAAGCCGAGTCCATAAAGGAACTGTTTGTTGTTTCTGTCACAAATTTGTGAGTTTTTGGGGAGAACGCCAAGTCGTCAGAATAACTGTTCTGAGATAAGTTTGCTCCGGTCCAACAATCCAGTGACGTGAATCAGCATCCAGAGGCAGACAGAAGATCTCAGGCCTCTTCAGGGAGCGTGACAATAGCCTGAGGGTTAAACTCAGTGTCTTTCTCAGCCCGACTTCCCCGCTAAAAGACTCCGAGTTTGGGGCATTCAGCAGGACAAAAGGGGGGGCGTGTTCGTCCGCTCCCGAGGGGGCTGGGAACCGGCGGGGGTGAAAAAGGCGAACACGCAAAGACAACCAAACTCAGGATGAGCCGTCCATCTTTCACTGCCAGCCAGAAGGTACCTAAGGTTTACCTGTCATGCTGATATTTGCAGCTGTAGATGTTTGTTGAAGAGTTCAAATCAAAATTTCACTAACCGTTAAAATTCATACTCTGATGCATTTTTACTCCTCCCTTCCTGACACAAAAATAAGTTACTTCAGTGACAGTTAAATGCTTTTACTTGTCTGTTGCATTCAAGTTTAATTAACAAGTTTGATTTCATAATCTCTTGCTTCTATATTTCAGGCATTTAGATGACGCTCTCAGTGTCTAGAATATTCATAGAGAAATGTAAGATCAAGGTCAGATATTTACAACAAATTCATCTTTGAGACAAGATGCTGATGATTTGTAGGTTTTTACATCAGGGAAGCAAAGATGTGACTACATGTTGCTTTGTCAAAGAACAGTCTTGGATGTTTTCTGGATGTTCGCGTTGATGCTGAAAACTCCTCTGGGCTCACTGCTGATATACGTCAGTCTGTATCCTGTGAGGGTTATTTTACAGTTACTGTCATATAAGGCTGCAGATGCACTTCAGCAGCCTCGGGTGGCAGCGAGACATGAACTAGACTTCATAACCCAGAAAGTATCTAATCAGATTTACTTAAAAACACTCCTCAGGCAACCTCTGGTTTTCTCTGGACGAAGATGTTGCCACTGTTGTTTAGGAAAGAGTTTGGTATAGAGCAGAATTTACCCTCAGAATTTTATCTCTTCAATATGATTAAATCCTTACATTTGAGAAGCTGGGAGCAGAGAATATTTGGTGTTTATTCCTGATAAATGTTTCTACCTTTAAAGGTGAATGTGTGAGAATACTTTCCCTCACTGCGAGGATCAACATTCTTGCTTTAACCAGAGCATCTAAGAGCATCTAGAACCCAAAGACCTCTGTGTTTCTTTGTCTGAATTCTAATTTGCCTCTGAGCGTTCAGGTCTGAATGTGGGATTATCACTCTCTGCTCAGCAGGAGCTCCTCCACTGAGTTTTGGGGAATCACTGGAACAATGTTCCTGCTCAGAGATGGACATAAATCCGACCTAAATCCCAGACCCTGCTGGATTTAAGCCCGACTCAGGTTGGAGGAGGATTCTTTTGAATTTCTCTGAAACAAACGATGACACAAAGGAAACCAGCAAAGGTCGAGCTCCTCAGATGAAACCAATAAATATACAGATACATAGACAGATACCACCAACAATGAAGTTTCTATTAGATGCTTCTTCATGAACAGGAGCTACACTGACTTTAGTTTTACTTTACTGTCAAAAAGTGAAAAATGAGCCCAAGGTGACATCTTCAGATTGCTTGTTTTGTCTGACCAACAGTCCAAAACACAAACTTACTCAGTTTACAGTGATATAAAGCAAAGCGACACATTTCTCACATTACAGAAGCAGATGTTTGGTCTTTTAGGGCAAAATGTTACAACGCCACAGAATAAACAACAAGAGATTGTAAATGAGACCATATCGTAAAATCCTGACAGATGATCGAGCACTTCACTGACAGACCTTTACGTCTCATCTCAGCGTCACAAAGATCGACTTCAACTGTGTGTTTAAGACAAACTGAATCAACAGCAGCAACATACAGTGTCATCTCATTAGATACAGACCAGAAAAACTACTTCCTCTTCATCATCATGTCATTAAATAATCTCTAACCCTCAATATCTAGTCAACCTCATCTTACATTTACAAACCAGAGGCTCCATCTCAACTCAAACGCTTCTTTTCCTTCTTGTATAATCTCAGTGCTGAGAAGCTTCAGGTCCAATGAACGAGACAACGGACAGGAAACATCCGTGGGACTGTGTTCACTCATGAAATTACACAGCGATAATGACACTGATGGGACTAATTCCTGCAGTTAAGTGAATGAAGAAACATGAGCATGCATCAACAGAGGAGAGCTGAAGATCACAGATAGCTTTCCTACTTCACAAGAATCTTATAATCAGATTAATTACTTCCACAACTGTTTCACTGTCTGATTAGTTTTAGAAATCATGCAAACACAAAAACACCTTTAGACAAACCGCTGGACCTCACCTCATTCCACAGCACTAAAACCCTCCAGCTGGACACTTAAACCCTCCATGCAACAAGCGTACACTTGAACGCACCGTTTCCCATTAAAAGAACTCAACATGCAGCAGGTCTCACCGTGCATCGCAGCTCCCAGAATCCCTTTTTGTCTTTTTTGTTTTCAGATCAGATCACAAAAAAAATAAATAAAAAGACAGAAAACTTCCCCAAAAAGCTGCCGCCTGCGTCTGCATCTGTGTCCTCAACACACACACACACACTCAGACACACTCGTATACACATGCTCTGCCACCACAGAGTCAAACAAAGGCTTTCAAACCCCAAACTCTCCACTCCCTCCTCCTCCTCCTCCTCTGTGTGGAGAGGGAGGGCTGTGGTTGCCATGGCGATGCGTCTCCTGCTGAGGCTAATTTGTGCTGGCCACTTGTAGGGCCTGACAGCGTGTGTGTGTGTGTGTGTGTGTGTGTGAGGCTGTTTACATTCAAACACAGTGCTGACTTTTTGTGTCCACTAACTGCAGACTGGTGTGATGACGCTGCCTCAGTCTGAACACGAGTCTTAACGAGAAACACCACCACATGATAATTTAACTGTACGATCCACTATTTTCATGTTAAATCACATCGTGTTCTTCTAATCTATTCACCTAGAATTCTTAAAATGCAGTTAATTTTCTCTATTTTCTTTAAGCACGTATATTTTATTTTACTGTGTGTGATTATATAAAGTGTATTAAACTATGTGGATTTATTTTGCTGTAATGAGCGAAAAGTGATGAGAAAAGAGGAATAAACAAGTTTTATTTGATGTGTTTTTGTCCTGTTCTGTTGTAAACGTTATTTTCATGAATACTGATTTCATGCAAAATGTGTTTTTTGGTTTGTAAACTGAACAGTTTGATTCTTTCACATGTGAATCTCCAAATAAAGATAAGATAAGATAATCCTCTATTAGTCCCACAGCCAGGAAATGTACATTGTTACAGCAGAAGAAAAGGCATAAATATGAGTAAAAGATGATGTAAGCAAGATAATATTATAAAAATCTAAACAAGAACAGTATAAACAGGGCAATGTAATAAAAATATATACATATATACAGAGAGTTTTACTGCTGTTTAATGGGTGTGTTTAATAGAAAGTCTAAGGTATCTCCTAGCTGAGGCTGTTAGCATTCAGGTTTAGCGTCGCCACCTGGCTAACATGAACCACACCATGTGTCTTTGTGTTATTGCCCACAGCAGCAGCTGATCACAGAGCCACTGATTTACCTGAACATGTCACAGACTGTACCAGTTTGTTCTACAGACACACTGAGCTGTCAGTGCAGGTGCACAACAAAAAAAAATCAATAGCCTCTGATCAGCTTCTATAATCTGTTATTACTGTGCACAGAGTGAGGCTGCCTGCAGAGGGATGAGGTTGCTGTGGTGACGGCCGACTGCACTTGATAAGCGTAGATGATGAGGATGACAGCTTTTCATCAGCGAGTGTGTGTGAGTGTAAACTGGAGTTGTTGTGTGTGACAGACACAAAAGGAAATGTATACTTATAAAAATGAGAATTTCAGGCTTTTATTTTCTGTGTTTTTAAAATGCTGCTGATCAGAGAAAATCCTAAATCTGCTTGAGATGAAAGATAATCTCACATTTTGGTTCATTTTAACTGAACCGACCTCATTCTCTGTTTATAATGGTGGCGAGTACAAAGTTAGCATAACATTATAACATTATTTGAATTCTTTATGATTAGAGGAAAAAATAAATATTTGTATATTCAATAATCATTTGTTTGAATCTAAAATTTCCAGCGCATCAGACGGTTATAACGAGTTTACCTGGAGGTCCAGCTCTTAAAAGTCGTAATCATCTTGACTTACTGCGCATCCTGCTGACTATTTCAGGAAAATAAGCTCATCAATAAAATAAAAACACTGGTGAGGAGGACAACACCGAGCTGATCAGATAATCACGACACTGACGCATCTGAGAGTGTAGACGTGTTTTAGCTTCTTCACTGTAGAAGATGGTTTAAACATTTGACAGCACATGCACAGACGTGTGTGTTTGTGTGTGTGTCCTAGTTGTATTTAGAGCCAACAGTCTGTCCACACTATTATACACTCTGTCAATATATTGATATTTCCCCACAGACTGCACTCACCATCTGCAGGAGTCCCATGACCCTGCAGGCCTCTTTCAACACATCGTTACATCACTGAGCCCAGAATAGCTCCTAGATTATTAGTGAGAGAGTTCATCTCTCCTCACTTCACAAAACGTTCGCACTTTACTTTCTGAAAATGTCATAAAAACAGAAGAGCGAGGAGTTGAATCTGACGTTTTTGAGGCAGACTGGCATCATCATCCTCCCCTCTGACACCTGCTCAGAGTCAAACGGGCAGATGACAGGGACGCCTCTCGGGGGCTTTTAGGGGCCACGTGCCGTGTCTTCCTGACCCCTGTTTCCCCTGGGGCGGCCCTAATACTCCCCCTCCACCTCCTCCCCTCACTACATTAAGCTCCATTCAAAAGTCATCATCCAGCCTTGTTTAACATTTGATCAGAGGAGGAGTCCAGACGGTCCTGTTTCGCCTCATAAAAACTCGCGGGCCGTCCAGCTGGTCTCCCCGAGGACACTGAAGACGACCACGTGTGCACATATCTAATGCGTACAACCCATTCACCGCCATTAATATATAATGTGTCTTTTCTAAGTTGTAAAGAAAATCACCCTCACCCCTGAACCAAAGCTGCTGCTCATTTTCCTCAAAGAAAATAATCTGGTAACATTTTCCAGAATTCCTGGGTTCAGTAAAATGTTTTCTCCTGTTCATGACACCAGACCAGAGGGATCTGCAGCGTCCTCTGTGAATTAACAGTTTGTTCATGTTATCTACTCTATGCTGCCATTTTCACCAGGTCTCTCTTGTAAAAGATATCTCAACAAACAAAAAATAAACAGATTTTCCAACTGAAAACCTTTGCACATTCACAACATAAGCAAAATGTATCAAATGGGGATGCTAGCCTGAGATAACTCAAATCTGAAAAATAAAAAACTGCTACTGAAATAGTATAAGACTAAAAATATGATCAAGTATTTTGATTATTGACAGTCACGCAGTTCAGAGGAGCTGGGGATCGAACCACTGACCGTCCGATTGGTGGGCAACCCGCTCTACCTCCAGAGCCACAGCCGCCCCTCACAACCCTTCCTCCATGAGCTTGTACCAAGAACAGAAACCACAGTCCCCCCTCCTCACACACAGAGGGACAGAGGGACTCTCTGTGTCTGAGTGAATCAAGAAAAAAAAAAAAAAACACAAACGACAGCGAGAATCTGAAACACAAAACTCCTCAGAGATGCTTCACATCTGCGTCACAAACCTCTCAGTGTCCACGTCTGCCTCCGTCACAGCTGCTCAGACGAGATATGAGCAGTGTCACTATACAAGGGGTGGACAAAATAATAGGAACATCTGCCACCGCCATCCTCAGAACCTACGATATGACAACCTTTTATTTTTGGACTTCCTTGTTTTGCAGACGACAGTGTTTTGTAAATTCTAAATATCATCAAACAGCTTTTATTATTTATCATTTAACTCTTCACAGAAAAATAACTGTATCAGCAGCATAAATCCTGCCCAGCATTAACTGCTGTGTAATATATTGTGTTTTATCATAGATTCCCTGAGGGATCAGAGCTGCACCACACATCCTGTGGTTACAGGAAAACGTCCAAAGCTAATAAACATGTCAGTAAGTTTCTAGCAGACAGTTAATTAGCGGGGACAAATTCTCTGATAGCAAACACCACAGACGACCAGACTTAGGAGCTATCAATAATCACTGACATCAGCACTGATTCTGTGTTGACCGCATTTCAACGTGGCGTTCGGGTTGATGTTCCTAATGAGTCGACGAGGCACTCAGACAGATATCGACAGAACGCTGATCTAAGAATAGTCCTGACTATGAGTCAGTCGATACACAGGAAGCCTGGGAGGTTTAAACCTCACACATAACGTCACAGAGAGGGAAACATGACAGACTCTCACACTGAACTGAAATAAAACTATTAAAAAAGATCAATAAAATCAATAAAATATTTAGTGTTTTTGACAGAGTAGCATAGTTTTATCACCTGACGGCCTCCGTAGACTCTCCAACACACTTGGACAGTTCAGGGGCTGCAATCTGTGTTCTCACCACTAGATGTCTCTAAACCCTACACACTGCGTCTTTAAGGTGGAGTAAAGAAGCAACAAGCTGAGATCGTCAACACCCAAGAAAACAAAAACACACAAACAAACCCATTTTAGCATCGACACTTCTTAACAGGACAATCATACCTTGCGGAAACTGGACAATCAAACCTGAGCAACAATTCATTCCCATCAATCACAGTCCTGTTTTATTTCTGTCTCTTCATATCACTCAGTAAATGTAATACAATATTTAGTGGATATGGATTGTCTCCAGTCAGTGGTGGGAGTCACAGTGCAGACTGTGAATCTCCCTCCTGTACGTCATCTGTGTGCATTATCCCCACATTCTCCGCTACTCCAGCCTGTTGCTAGGCAACCTGAGGTCAAAGGGCACCGAAAGGGCCAGACACTTCTCATTCCTGTCTGCGGCTGGTTGGTGGGGGAGGACCATCTGATTATTACATGAAAACGATCCACACACAGTCTCTGTTATATCTCCTCTGCTGATGTTTGCTAAAGGCACAATAGAGTGTGTGTGTGTGTGTGTGTGTGTGTGTGTGTGTGTGTGTATTAATACTTCTATGAGTACTCACCTTGTGTGTATTTGGTTTGATGCATCTGATAAAGTACGGGTTAGAAGTGCTGAGTGTGGCCATCAGCGAGTGCAAAGAGTTCTGCAACAAAATAAACAACAAACACTTTAATTAACACAACAACTAGTTACTGAGATTACTTCTACTACTGAAACTGCTACTTTTACTACGGTGATTACTAATATTCCCAGTCTCAGTATTACACATACTGACACTACTGCTATGACCACTAATACTTTCATACCTCTACTTGTAAAGGAACTACTACTACTACTGATACTACTACATGTTATTACAACAATACCTGCTGCTACTACAAATACTGTTGCTACAACAAATACTGCAATACTTAATGCTACCACTGCACAAAAAACATTATTGCCTCCACTATTTCAATCACAAGTTACTACTACAACTACTGTGGCTGCTGCTATTTGTACAACAGTTACTGCTATTACTGCTACTGCAAAAACTGCCAAGTGCTGTGCTGCTACACCTGTAGTACAACTACAACTACGTTTCTATAACAGCTACTACAATCTAAAACTACACCTATTAGTACTTTACTATTGTTACAGCTGCAAGGATGCTACTGCTAATACCACTCATATAACCATGTACTGCTACTATTAGAATAACTACATCTACCACAACTGCAACTACCACTATCAGTACAAGTTACTGCTTCCTGCTACTACTAATACAACTTAATTAACCAGTAACATTGTGATCACTGTTACTGCTTTTGCAACAGTTACAAGTACAACCAGTAATAGTACTCACTGCTACCACTGGTGCTCTTACCTCTGCTGTTATAAACATTACAACAGTGGCCACTGCTACTACTGGTACTGTCAGACTAACATGTACTTCTGTTTATAAACCTCAGTGAACTCTGCTGTGTGTGATCTCTGTTTATCTGAGACTCACCTTAAACTGGGAGCTGACTGTGGGCCGTCTGCGCTTGGAGCTGCTCTTCAGAGTGTCCTGTTTGTTTCTGCTCAGGACGTGTTCAAACAGATCGTAGACAAAGTCCAGCCTGACAAACAGAAGGAGACGGTAAACAAACACAGATCCACAGCACGAGAGACTCTGCAGTTAAAATATCTGTCGTGTTATTGATGATGCGACGTTTTAAGTGCACTCCATTTACAAACTCCTGTAAACTCTTATCAGATTTTACTTGTGCACAGAGGAAGAAGAAGAACCTAAACATATACATGAAAATCTGTAAATCTGTATCAGTGCCATTTAAAATGAGGCCTGAGGAAATAATTAATCTCAAATGACATACATTAAAAGTTTAATGAAGAAATGAATTCAATTTTCTTCTTCTCCTGAGAACAGTGTGCATCAACTGTAATCCTGTGTTCAACTGAGAGAATATGAGAACTCATGAGTTTTTTACTCTCTCAGCAACATTAATGTAGATGTGCTTGATGGAGGCGTTAGAGTCCAAACTGTTCAAATGTGGAAATGAAGGAAACAAAGGTAGAAATCTGAAGCAGCCTCTTCTTTAATGGGAACGCTGCGACCTACCTGCTCTCCCTCAGCAGGTTGAGGATGTCGTCCCTGAACGTGTCTCTGTTCTTCTCCAGCATCCCCCTCACGTCGTACACCACCTGCGACGAGCCACAAGGTGGTGTCAGACGTCAACAAAGACGAGAGCAGGACCATTACATTCTGTGACACTGAACACCTACCTCTCCTGCATAGTGCCTGACTCCAAAGAAGTGCACAGCAACACGTGGTTTCACATAGAAAGGGTTTTTCTGCAGCAAGAGAAAAGAAACCATTTCATTATTTCACTTATTACCTGGTT
The DNA here is from genome assembly GCF_001640805.2 of Lates calcarifer. Taxonomy (NCBI): domain Eukaryota; kingdom Metazoa; phylum Chordata; class Actinopteri; family Centropomidae; genus Lates; species Lates calcarifer. The sequence continues at coordinate 2,165,877 of NC_066836.1, read as the reverse complement.
CCTGACGTCAGCTGCTGACTGAAATCATAACCTGCATGAGAGAGGGAGGATTATTTGTTCCTAATAATGTGGTATAATTAGAAAGAATTAGTCTCAGGCAGCAGAAAAACACTGAGTCCCACACCAACGTCCTCTCTAACAGTCTGTCTCTGGTTTGACCTGTCAAACAGTGATTCATTTGATCATAATCCTTTTTAACAAGCCTGTAAAGCTTCACTAAGCGCTGGAGGAAAATATTTATGGCAATATTTAAGTGCTCATATTCATCCAAATTAATAGTTTTCTACTTCTTTACTACTTGCAGTGACATCAGTGTTTAAATAAAGTCAAGCTGCTCTCTGCAGAGTCAGAAGCCAAGAACTCTGCAGGCCTGGGATCCATTAGCCACAGATGCTACGACAACTTTGAATATGAATTTTTACACAACATTCATCTCAAAAATGACCCCAACAACCAATAAATGCAAGAGTTTAATTACATCACTAATGGACATTATTTTCATTTTTGTTCATCCTCAGAAGCCGAGCTACAGCCTGAGCTGAAATAATCAACGTCCGCTTCAGTGGAGCTGATGGACAAGGTTTTAAAGACAACTTAAAAAACAAAAGGACCTTACTCTGTTCAAATTAGAGTGAAGTTTATATGATTTTATTCATTTCTGATAATGTTCGTGCTGATGTCTGAGCTGCTGTGGCTGATATGAATTTAGAGAGTTGATAAATTGGTGGCTAACAGAGACTTTAGCTTCAGCCTGAGGGAAAAAAAATTTACTTCCGTTGTTAGAAAAATATCTATCGGAGACGTACTGAGTGCTGGCTGTGGAGCTTCTCCAGTAACGTGTCGTCTGTAGCTTTGGGGAAGTGACTCTCCTCATTCATCAGTGCCAGGAGACCCAGTTTCTATGGAAACAGAGGGAGATCATCGTCATCGGCAACATCGTGATTGATATCATGGTCATCTCGGTTGTTCTGAACCTCATTGCCGTCATCTTCACATCTGCTTTTGCTCTTTTCGGCCCTGAATTTTCTCTCAGCCACGTACCTTCTCGATCAGGTCCAGACACTCTCCGTTGTCCATCCAGTTGATGTCGACCCAGATCAGGCCCTCCCTGCAGGAAGCAGCCAAACAAAACAGGGGTCAGAGACCATCTGAAGAAATGAGCAGCATGTAAAGACGTGTTATTGAGACTTTTCAAATGAAGGATAATGGATTGTTTGGAGCCTGTGGTGCAGCGATCATGTGTTTACATCTTGGTTGTGATCCAGATTTGTGATTTCCATGATTAGCAATTTAATTTTTGGGGGAAAAGTCTGAGCTGGTGTGCAGATAGGGAAGTCTTACAATCAGTTTTGTGCTGCCTCATCCAAAAAAAAAAAAACCCAGAGGACAAACACGAACAGACGTAAGAAGTTTCTGAGGATTTAAAAGTACAAATTAGAAAATGACTTGGCACTGAGGAGGGTTTGTGCTGACTGGCCTTCAAGCTAACAACATCATCAGCTGTGTTTGTTAAATACTGAGAAACATCAGGGAACGATTTGGTCAAACTGAACACTCCGGGATAAAACAGGGCGGATGTGAAATGACGTTTTGTGTATGTGAAATCACAATACTTGGCAGGCGACAGTCTGCAGAGCGCTTAATCTCCACTGTGACTGAACTGATTGAAAAATACATTTTCCATAGTCTAACCCTGTGTCCTCGTGTGTTCATGTGTTCTCTCGTTAAAGGCTGAAATCTTGCTCTTTCCTCTTCCTATGAAACTAAATATTTGTGATGACTGAGAGCTCGACGGCCTCCTCACGTCACGTCCAACATGTTCTCTCAGTTTTGTGGGACGTGCTCATTGAAGTCCACAGAGGGGATTAAAGTGTTTCAGAAGAATGACAAAAAACTTTTAGAAAACAACTACAGCAGGAACGTTAAAGGATGACTCCAGTATTTCTGAACCTTTTCTTGTGTGTTTGAATTTGATATAATGATCAACAAGGACAAAAATCTTTGGAATCGGTGCAGTATGTTGTTTGATTGTGTTACTGTGTGGTACTTTTACTCATGTAAAGTATCTGATTACTTCTTCCACCACTGAAAGTCACACAGTAACACAAACAAACAAACAGATAGAGGCAGCTCCTGTGTTCTGCTCGGTAAAATCCCTGTTTTTGTCAGTGGAGTCTGGTAGTGATAAATAGTGATGTTTCTGGTTAAACTAAAAGGATCTGACTCTTTAATAATTTAATAATCTATCCAAACAAGCATTTATGGACAAACTTTAACGTGGACAATTGGATTGGATTACGCAGCATGGGAACATAAAGCCTCAGTTTAAAAATACCAGAGCTGTGCTTTTACTTTCTCGTGAAATGGTGCTGACATTTACTTTATCAGCTTCTAAATACTTTAAGTTACAAGACTTTCAGTGCTTCGAGTTAGAAGAGAACATCTGGTTGAGAATGAGTTAATGGGAATGAGTCGGGTCAGATAACTTGCGTTAACTTGAGTTTTGTAGTGAAAAACAAAACGATCCATCAGGAGCAAACAACCTCCACCTACTTGTTGTATTCAAGTTGCTCCAGGGAGAAAATGTGCTTGTTAAAATATTCCTGAAGCTTCTCATTTGCATAGTTGATGTTGAACTGCTCAAAGCGGTTGACCTGTAGGGAACAAAATGAGGCAGATATTAGACACAGAAAACACAGACAGAGAGTTAATGAGCTGAAAAACAAGGAATCCCTGAGGTGTGTTTACACGTTTCTTGATTAACAATTAAAATATGATTAAAACACTGAGTAGAGGAGAAATTTAAGGTCATACTGCTGAGTTTAATTGAATGTGCTCGTGTGAGAGACTGGAATTTAATTCAGTTCAGTTAAATTTAATAAACTTTATTTATCCCTGAGAGGTAATTACATTCAGAGACACAGAAACAGCTAAACAGCACCGGAGTTTTTTACTTTCACCTCAATTATGTAATTGTTTTTTTTTTAGTTTATACACAGTTATGATGGCATTTAAAGTTCAAACACACCTCAAAGTTCTCAAATCCAAAGATGTCCAAGATGCTGATGGATCTAAAGTCCTCTTTGCCCCTGATTCTGTTGTTCAGCTTACGGATGATCCAGTTGAAACATTGAGAATAAAGTGCCATGGCCATGGAGTCTCTGGAGTCCACCGCCTGTTCAGGAGGAGATACTGTTGGTGCATGGCTCAAAAACATTCTACATACTTCCTGTAAATCAGTGGTGTAAAGGTTTGTTCGATTCTAAACAAACAACCATCCAATACCTCAGTGATACAGATTTAAAAAGACTCAGCTGCATGTTGATGTGTAATTACTGTAGTTCATAGCAGTGTGGAGCCTGGAGATCACAGACCTGTTCTACAGTCAGCGGTGTGGAGATTTCCTCACCCCTGAGGATCATGGACCGGTGGGTCAACACCTCGGCCAGCTGGTCCGAGTTTAGCCCCAAGAGGTCGGACGTCCGGCTGAGAGCTGCAAACACAGGGATCCTCATTTTAAAACTCAGTGAATAAATTTGTAACTTTGTGGACAATTATAAAGCTCGTTGTGATCCCTCCACCTTTGTTCCTGACATACACCAGTCATACTTCAAACGACCACTAGAGGTCACTGCCAGGTTAATGTAAAGTTAAAAAGACTAATTTGACATCTCTCATTCTGGCCAGAAAACAAAGAAGTTAAAAAATAGTGACAGTGAAAGACAAAGAGGTGTAGAGAGACAAAGGTGTGGAGGATGAGGTGAAGTTCTCAGACCTGATTTGGAGGAGATCTGTGCTCCTCCGGCCGTCATGAACTCGATGTTCCCCGCGTGGAGGACACCAGCCAGGAGGCGCAGGATGTCTCCGATGTTCTCCTCTGTGAACTGCATCGTTCGCATGGCATTCTGGGAAATCACAAACACACAGAGAGAGGAGGCTGATGAAAAACCTCAGGTCAGGGCTTCGTGTTCTCTCTGCAGGGAGGAGGCTCACGTCGAATTCCTCAGAAGAGCTGATTCTGTTTCTTTTGGGTCTCGACTAAAAACGCCTCTGAAAGCTGCTGTTAGTCAGAATTGATCATGAGCAGCTGATGAGTCTTTTGGGCTTTTATTCTGGAGGTTTGGACCAACTCTACATTACGTGTCTGCTGGTTTCGGTTTGGCAGCAGAAACTTCTTCAGTCTCACCAGGATTGAATGTCCAGAGTTTCTTCATCTGATTTATGGTCACGAATAAATGAATGAATGAGTCTCATACATATTTCAAACAAATGGACAAATGTTAATGGTGATGATAACAGAAACTGACAAAAGAAGAAAACTTCAGCCTCTGATGAAGACTGATTAAAGTCTGGAAAAAGCTGGTAGTGGTCAGTGTGGTCCAATACATTTTAAATCCAAAACGTACAAGATTTAAAATGTTATTTAAATTCTTTCCCATGATTGATTCTGATGATTGAACTGGTTAGCTCTAAAATAAATCTCTGACAGTTTTGATAATTATTTATCAAGGAACAACATCAAACCACTGATTCTGGATTGTGAATATTCCCTGTTCAGTATCAGTGTCAGATTAAAGAGCAACTAAAAACAAATAGACTTATATTTTCACTACAGTGACTTCTGGAGCCATTTTCCTTCTGCATCTAAAACTGACAAACCAGAGGTGAATGGCTTAGCTAACGACAGCTAACAATGGCTAATGCTGTGTCCACATTATAAAGTTTACCATCACATAACAAAACTATCAGACAACATTAAGAATAAATTTCTAAAAACCTGCAGGTTGCTCTTTAAACTCCTGCAGGGAGGGGAAAACTAAACCGAGGCAGTCGCCTGCTTTTCAGGCCACGATTTAAACTGAATATCTTTGGTCAGACAAAGCTGTTAAAGGCATTTAATCAAACAGACACGTCTTGGTAGTTTAGCGAATGGGAAATATGAGTGCATGAGTTCATGTGGAGGTAAGGTGTTGGTGGTGAAGCCAGCTGTGTCCTGCGCACCAGAACATCCTGAAAAGTGCCCTTGTCGTTGATTGTCTTGTCGGCGAGGCAATTGGACTGTCTCAGGTAGTGGTAGTTCTCAGGTTGGGTCAACCCGCATGCCTCTGCAGACACACAAATATACACATTGTCACATCGAGAACATGACAGCAAGATGCTTCTTATCAAGCTACTTTTCTGCTCCTGCAATGATTACCACATCTCCTCAGAAGCTCATTACTATTCATATTACTGCTTTTATCTTCAAATTGTAAAGAAAATCTGTTCACCTTTCTGCTGGTTGTTGGTTCCTGCTAATAAGGCGTAGAAAATGTGGTAGTTTCTCTCCCCTGGGTTCTGCCTGACCACACGGTTCTGTAGAGAACGAGGGAGGATCGCTCATTATACATCAACAATAACACTTTGAGGAACAATTAAAAGGACTTTAACGTAATCGCGGGTTTCATAAGAGGAAGGACACTCACCTTTTCTAAGAGGTCTGTCGTCAGAAAAGTGTCTGTCAAGGCAAAAAACTGTGAGAGAGGACGGCAAGACTCTACAAATGATTCTGGATGAACAGAGCAACCAACAAATGTTCTTAAAACCAACTGAAAAACAACAAATACTGCAGCTGTGTTACATTTAGCAGCTCAGATACAAAAAATGCTTAAACAAATCAGGAAAATGCAGTTTACTTCTGGCTGTCACATTTGTCCCAGGCTGTTTGTTAATAATTATAAATTAGAAGCAAAATAATGCAGGAATAATTCATGTTTTATTTGTTATTTTCTCTCTGCACTGACTGCTGTCCCTTACCATCTGTTATCCTCACAGGTTTCTCTCCGCTCGCTGTGTCTTTACTCTTAAAGGCAAACTCAAAAACTTCCTTCCTGTGTATTAAGCCTGGCGGGCAGGAAAGATGCAGCGACAGGAAGCGGCAGCCACTTAGCACTGAGTGGGTTTTAAAGGATACAGTCGACGATCCTGCCTCCCTGGATGTTGCCCTTCTGGCTGAAATGCAGCTGGACAAACTTCCCAAAGCGGCTGGAGTTGTTGTTGTAGACGGTCTTGGCGTTTCCAAAGGCCTCCATGATGGGACTGAAGAGCAGGATCATCAACCAGGTTAGCATCTATGCTGTTAGCATCTAAAACAATTAACCTTGAATAATAATAACAGTGACCTGCTCTCCAGCAGCGCCTCCTCCACGTGCGACGTCCTGTCTCGGGACGATACCTCCAGGGAGTGCTGGCTCATCGCCGACAGGAACTTCAGGATTAACTTGGTGCTCTCTGTTTTCCCTGCTCCACTTTCTCCACTGAGGGCAGAAAAACACACAGATGGTGAGACCGACCTGCTAAAGAGCCTCTGAGCAAGGCACTGGAGGAAAGTAACTTCACTACAAGTGTAATAAAGAGTAAATTTCATCTAAAATTTGAAGGAATAACAGCAGTAACGGAGGCAGCAGAAGCACTAACACCAGGACAACAGAATGGGTGACTTTTAAACAAGCAGCCAACAGCATCATGGGAAATATTCCAACCACTAGATGGCGCACTGGACACTGCCTATTGCCTGTGTTCTGACTGTCATCCACTGATTCTTGTTTATGGATGAAACCCATTAAATTAAACTGATCATATGTTATGTCATATTGTTAATATATCGATCATCTTCATTTCCAGAACCAAAGGAGGAAAATAAAAGCTCATCACGGGGGAGACACGTGACAGGATGAAGGGATCTGATAACTGTGGGAACAATAAACACAGATCACATCAGGATTTACTCACACAGAACATGTAGAGAGAAAGATGGAGAGATTACTGACCGGTCAGTCAAATATTTTGTAGTGAACACAGAACTGTGTGTTTTATGTCTAAAACATTCAGCACATTTGGACATTTGCTGGACACAAAGTTCAAAGCTGCACCAACAAATGTCTTCATACAGAGGATTAGCATCCTTTGTTTTGGTTTTATGGTCCATGAAAATATAACAATTGAACGAAAACATAAATTTCCAGCTTGTGTCGCTGCCTCTCTGTGACCAGAAAACTGATGATTTCTTTCTTTATGAAATATAACCTCAGCTCTGTGCAGTGACACTGTGACACTTCATCTTACCGACAGTGACAGGATCACTCAGGGTTTTGGCTTCATGCACTGAAAACTCTCCACTAGACTCCAGCTGACATTTAAAACAGCTACTCTCCATTCACTGCGGTGATGAGGAGGATTTTGCAAGTCAAACCTCCTGACAAGCCTCATCAGCCTGATGTGTAATCACTGGTGTCCAACGTCATCTCATCCCACTGCAGCCTGACTGAAGACCTGAAGAGCAGCCATCTTTCCTTTCAGGAATATTTCTGATCCCAGTGTCTCCAACAACTTTGTTTAACTGTGGAGTGTTTTTCTCTTGTCTCTTAGATTAAAACAGGTTGAGTTATGATGCTTAATGAACTTTCTTGTTTGTTAAAACAAACTGAAGGAATTCAACTCTGAAAGTCTGTTATTGATTATAAAGTATAAGGTAAAAATACATCATGTTTTTATGGGAAAAAGAACATTTCTAACACTGCCTGACGGTCAGAAGAAACCTCTTCACTAAAACAACATACGTCTAAAAATCTCTCCTCAGCTGCTGTTACATTCTAGTTTTCCACTGTAGAAGCAAACCACAGTCTCTACTCATGAACACAACATGACGTCTGAGGAAACCTCTCACACACCTCTCAGTGACATTTAACCTGAACCTGGAAACCCACAGTCACACAGTGTGAGGTTTAGACCGGCCACGTTAATTATCAACCTGGAAGCTCTGCACAGACACTGAGGAGTCAGCTCAGCAACACCAACAAGACGCTCCACAGCAGAGCTGATACTGACAGTGACAGAGCACACAACATGACTTAGAGGACAACACTGGTGGAGATAAACATAAACACTAACTACAGCAACAGCATCTTTGAATGAGCCAAGTTGGTTTAAAAAACAGCGAGAATGTCTGTTTTTAAAGGAGCACACCTGCAGCAGCTGACCTGAGGATAAACCTGGAAAACTCCACAGTGTGTTTTTAATCACTGGTCACAGACATTCTTCTCTCCAGTCCTGTATACGGCATCTTAAATGTTAGTTATTTTCAGTGTTGCTTTCACGTCTGTAAACATTTTATGGGAGTAGGTGTGATTCAGCTTCATTTGGATAATGGCTGGGTGGCTCCCTGAAGACTGATCACACTGAGCTGAAGGAACATTCAGTCCGTTTTTCCTGTTTGTACATGAAGTGATGTGTTTATGTGTTTCCAGTTTGCTTGTAATAAAAAAAAGACTTAAAGACAAAAGAAGCGCAGTGAGCTGCAGCCGACAGCTGAGACAGGGAGTCATGTCACAGTGTCAGCTGATGTCTGAGAGGCAAAAACATCCTGAGGAGAAATATTCACCGAGGTACAGAGACGAGATGTTTTCACAGAACAGAACATATGATATTAACATACATGTGGTAACACGGACTGAGTTTGGAAAGATGAAGTTTTTCAGCCGACAGTCCATTAAAGTTTCAAACTGCACCAACACAATCAAAATACTGGAGGTTAATTCATGAATAATGTTTGTACACACTGTCTATACAAACATCAACTCAGGTTCTGAGAAGAATTATTCCCTGTTTTCTGATATTTTAATGACTGAATAATTAATATAATAATCAATTAATCAAGAAAAAAATCTGCCAATAAATCATCAGATCGTCATCATTGTCTGTGAATCTCTTAGATCTAGAGATGTAAAGGGCCAGAAACTTTCCATGGGAAGTTAAGATGGGGAATTCTGGAAACATTGAATTAAAAATTAGAAATTTGGGGTAATTTATACAAACTGTATCCAGACTGAGTGACTGGATGTCGTCTATGGGCTCAGATGCAGCAGTCATTCAACTAAATTTACACTGAATCTGGTCGTTTATGCTGCAACATGCTTTTTTTTTCCAAACTACATCTAAATTCCCTGATACCTGTGATTTAGCAAATTTCCAGTTTATTCCTGTTAATCTCCATATAAAGCTTCCAGTTTATATCTGTCCAAACATGTCGATTCACAGCAGTAGAGGAAACAAAGGAAGCATGTGACGTGAACTGACTGCAGACTGAAGGAACTCCAGTGAAGAGTATGGATGGACTGAATTACAACATGTCCTCCTCCTGAGGCGTTCTGGAGGTTCAGAGGACAGAGGTTCATACCACACAGTCACGACACTGTGGAAAACATCCACACTGTTTTCTCCACTCTCACCACTGGAAACTAATCTAATAAAGCAGAAATGTTCTTTGTTACCTTCCCAGTTGACAGAAAGTCGCGTAAAGATTTGTACGTTTTTACTGCCTCCTGTATTTTTACTCATGTATTTCTTGGGTTCCTGGCAGCTTTACACTTTAAGTTGATAAACTTAGAGTTGTAGCTGAGTTTATGTTTAACACTGACTAAAGAATGCACAGAAAGTCTGAAGCCTGAAGGGTTTTAAGATTCATTTTGAAATCCTACCAGTACGTTTGGTTGGAGGTTATTGATAGTAATGATGTATTTCCATGTGACTGGTGTTGAAAACTTTATGTAAACTGCATCTGTGACAAAAAACCCAAAGCTACAAGCATCCAGCTGAAGAAGCTTCAAAGGCATGAAACTTTGTTTCAGGGACAAATGATTTCTCCTCGTCGTTTGTCTTGTCGACAGGACTTTGGAAAACACTGTCTGCTTTAGCTGTGTTTTATAAATAAAGCTGCACTTGAATGCCGTGTGTAGCATGACCGCTCATATCCTTCATGTCAGTGGCACATTCCTGATGAACAGAAACCAGGACAGGAGATCAAGTAAACTCTCAGCCGGAGACGTGACCACACAGCACATGTGGACAGATGTTATGACAGGACGGACGGAGATTCAGACGGGAAAATGAAGTCAGAGACAACTGTGAGCCGTTAATGGTCCGGCTGCTGTTTATTATCTTACTTTATTATTTTTAATTGTCAGATCTGAAACGTTTTAATCCTGGCTCAGCCACATAAAGCACTTTATTTTGAAATGTGCAGTATAAATAAAGTTTATTGTTATTTATTACTGATGATAATCACTTCATGCAGCTGTACTGTGCTTGTTCAGGAGCCAGCGCTGAAATAACTCCCATCATCACAGCTGACAGTCAGCTACCAGCACATTGTTAGGCAGTGAGAAAGGAGAGCTTTCAGGTTCAGAGCTGTTCATTACAGCTAAAGAGAAACAGTAAATTCAGACTGAGCTCCAGATCTCAGCAGAGACTCCGTCCAGCAGCGGGTCAAACTTTCTTCAGGGGATTGGATCTCACTTTAAAAGGCTCGGTGTGTAACGACTACAGTGACGGCCAAATCTGAAAGGGCCTGTTAAATGTAACTCATTTAAAAGACCTCTGGCAGCACGCCAACTTACCCAAACTAGGACACACACACACACACACACACACACACACACACACACACACAGAGCTAAACAGCGCCCTGCCATTGTACTAATCCCTGGCCCTCCACATGCTGTTGCCACCCAAGGTAAAACCCCCCACAGACAGGAAGGAGGGACTCTTCAGCCGAGCGACAAACTCTGGACCTCACCCAGGCCTTTTGTACCGAGGAGCAGAGCTGCAGACGCTGTTAGAGAAAGAAAGAACCGGCGGGCAGGGAGGAGAAACCGAGACGACAAGTGAGACGCGATGAAAGAGTGAAAGAAATCAGTCGACACACGGCAGCTAATCTGGTTTTAAGTCTTCTTTAGACGTTTTTCACAGGGAAGAAGTGAAGCTGCTTGTTTAGAGAAAATTCAAAGAAGGTGAAGACATCTAAAGTCTGCCTGGTTACTCTGCTGGAGCTGTGCTACACTGCAAGAAATATTCAAACTTAACAAATCAACTAGTCAAACATCAAAAATTAATAGGGTAAAAAGTCTGGATGTCAGTAACACAGCTCTACAGGTTATTGTGAGTCGTTACTCACAGAAATAAACCTTCATAGTTTTTAATTAACTAATATCAGTAACCTCTGTTTCTGTGGCGACTGAACATGAGGTCTGCTGGATGACCTTAAACAAAACTTTAGATTTTTTGCCCTCGTATTTGAAGTCCTTCCCTCAACTGTCCTGTTTCCTTGTTTAGATGTCAGCTCATGTCAATGTATACCAACTCTCTGTGAAGCACTAAAACAACTGTGACAGCTCAAAAAATGTTTATTCAGTCCAACAAACCACAAGAATTCAATGTGACCTGTTCCTCCTGAGACTGAGACAAAGACTCATCCTCACCGACTCTGAATGTCTGTAACACAAACCAGACCAGCTCTAATTTATCCGAGGCAATAAAACCCACAACAACAGACACTGATGTTGGTCACAAACCAAGTAGTTTAGCTTTAAATAACTGTTCATCTCATGTTACACCTCAAACCAACATTCACTTCCCTCCCATCATGCTCTCTTCCTTTACTGCGATCCATTCCTTCCTTTGCTCACAGCTCAGATTATCAATCTGACTGATCAGAGTCCAGACGACGCAGATAAATCCTAACAAATCCCAAAAGAAAACCTCTCAGGTATGTTTCTGCAGGGCTCTGCTGCTGGGCTTTTGTTACACCAGATGCCTGAGTAATTAACAGGACTGGAGAGTCTTGAGTTTGACCTCACACCCACCTCTGGGGTCAGGAGGTCGGGGACGGACTGCTGGGTCAGGGGCTGTGGGTTGTGCAGGATAACACCTTCAGAGCTTTGGGATTTAATCAAATCTGGGCTGTTTTGGACACAAAGTCAGAGAGTCAAAACAATATCAGCCCTAAAATCTTCATGTTTGTAGACGAAAGTGTCAAAGAGTCGAAGATAATCCTTTGGATGTTTTCTACAAACAAGTTTCAGCATTTTAAAATGAGTCAGTACAAGATTTCTTTTACTAAAGACTGGAGCTGAGCATCAAACCTCAGTATTATTTTGGCACAGACCAAAATATTTCAGTGGTTTGGTTGGTGGTTATTTCAATCTGGCCTTGACGATCTGGTCAAGTCTATTAAATAGACATTTCTTGATCTGAATAAAAAAATCAAACAGAATCAAGGCATCTACTAAATGGACCTCAGAGAGTTTCTGGTTTTATCAAATGCTGTAACTTTGAAGATCTCAGAAAAAAATATACATTTTAACATCTACTGATCCATAACAGCTGGGCGAACTCATCTACTGAGGAAGATCATATGATAAGACTGAAAGCTCCAGAACAGATACTGAAGCTTAAGGTGAGATTATTCTTTCAAAGTTTTTATGCAGCAGAATTTAACATTCGAGAACTCTAGTTTCAAGACTCAAGAGATATTAACTGATGTATTTCAACAGAGTTTGGACAATTGAGATCAGAGATAATAAATAACCCTGAAAAAGATGCAAACTACACTGATCAGCCATAACATTATGACAACTGGTGGATGAACTGAATAACACAGATCATCTTGTTATAACACAACACTCTGCTGAGGAACCTTTGGTCTGATCGGTGTATGTTCATCAGCACGGCTAGAAGATGATCTTGGTCAATCACAGGGTTTAGACGCAAGATATTTGATTTAGTGTGTGTTCTGAACAAGCCAACGATGTGATGGATATTTAATACACTACAATCCAGATGTTGAACCTGCTGCAGGGGTTTGCTCCCATTAAGACTCAAGAGCATCAGTGAGGTCCAACACTGACGTTGGTTGATCAGGTCTGGTTCATCCCAAAGGTGCTGGATGGGTCTGAGGTCAGGGCTCTGTGCAGACATTCATTCCTTCATTCAACCTGAACCAGGAGGAACAGACCCGGACCAAACAGAGGCCATCAGGCAGTGAAAACATGCAAATGAGACGTCTGAATCTCTAGTTTATTACTTTATTATCCAGAGGAGAAGCTGCCATGCTGCCGTTTGCTGTGGGTTTGGAGGTTTTCCAGGAGTTTCTTCGTTGGTGGTTCAGAATGAGTTCTTGCAGGCAGGTATCTGCATCAGTGAAAACGCAAACTGGCATTCATGAGCATTAATGAGCAGATGCCCTGTGTTAAAGCTGGTTTCTTCCTCCTCCTCCTCCTCCTCTTCCACACCAGCTCCAGTTTCATTCGCCTCCCTCTGCCTGGATCTGATTACCCACAATCCCTAAATCCGACGAGAAAGCTTCCTGCCTCGCCTGAAAGTGCCAGCTTGCAATTTATAGCTCCTCTTCCTCACACACACACAAACACACACACACACACACACACACACACACAGACACACACCATGAAATGATCCTTTCTGTGTATGGGTGGGGGTACTGGCATGTTACATGTTTTATGAGGGTCTGAGCCAAAATGGCTTTGGTGTTTTCGAGGGACCAACGCAATGAAAAGTCAGTGTGTGTTTGTGTGTGTGTGTGTGTGTGTGTGTGTGTGTGTGTGTGTGTGTCAGAGTTGATTGTGAACCAGGCCACGTACTGCGGCAGCTGGGCAGGACTCTGTGTTAAAACGATCCTCCACCCACAGTCTAACTTCAGGGTATCAAACTCAAACTTTATGAGCTCGAAACTCAAAGTTTGTCGTTCGCTGCATCGTGGAGAACTGAGTCAGTGACAACACACTGATCCGGTTTCAAACACAAGCATCATTTAAACACATTAACTCCACTTTTCTCTCTCGTCTCAACTCATTTCTGCTTCTGTTTTACCACTGAGATTGAAATTCACACCGAAAACACACGTTAACATTTCACCTCATTTCCAAAAACTGACCCCGGTCAGTCAGAGCAGATCGGAGGAGCTGACAGAAATACATAAAATCTATTTTAATCTCAACTCTTTTCCACACTCTGGTTGGCTGATGACACATCATCAAGGTGGCTGAAAGCTCAGAAGAAAAACAAGTCAGTGCACCTTTGAGTTGAGATTATTTTATCCCAAGTTCAAAAGCTCAAAAATAAATATTCAGGTGAAAAGTATTAAAGTACCAAGGGGTTCATTACTTTTGATTTTATTTAATAAAAAGGAGTAAATACAAGATTTTTTCTTAATGGTTTAGCAAAAAATCTGGTTTAAAAAGGGGATTCAACATCAGCAAAAATGATTGTAATAACATTTACAAACATAAACTCTGTAATATTTAACCTTTTATAGTTTTTTGCACTTTCTTAGAGGAACTCTGACACACGACTGTCGACTCTTCACTTTCTCACGTCAAGCTATTATTGTTGTAGGAGGACCTTGTTTATTGTGGTTTTCTGATAGAGAACGAATCTGCACACAGGTATAAACTCCAGGTGTGAGAATCTGTGTGACTCTAAAGAATCAAACCAAAGTCAGCAGGGAGAGGAAGTTCTTCTGTGGTAGAAATAATCCATAAAGTGTCATTTCGATAAACGGTATCATATATCATGATAATAAGATATTATTATTGTGTCTGGTCACGGGGAGGAGGCTGTTGTTTCTCGGTAACAGTGCACCAGAGAGCATCAGTAAACCCTGAGCAGCCGGCCCACACAGACAGAGAGCAGCCCTCAGGAAAAACACTGGAAAACAACCTCTGATTGTTTCTGCTCTGCCCGGCAATTATTCACAGCCTCTCACATCCATCAGCCACAGCAGCAGACCGGAGGGAGCTCCAGCACTCGGAGAGGTGAGGAGGTAACCAATGAACCACTCCCTCACACATCCAACACAAAACTCGTCCTACTTCATACTCTCTCAGCTGCAGCTCCTCTGGTGCAGCAGGAGCTTAGTGCCTTGCTCGAGAAATATCTGCGTCTGTCATAAAACAAAATATATAAACAGAAGCAACTTTTCAGAATAAGCTGCACTGATTTAACCCGACGTATACGCTCAAACCGTCCTGTTTTAACTTTCACAATGTGAAAAGATACAACGTCCAACCTCGAAATATCCTGGAAGATACAAGTAATCAGATTTCGAGGAGGATAATCAGGCCTTGCAGTGTGTGTCTTGGGAGGCTCAGTGTGTCATTTACTCTATTTTAACAGACAGTAAACCATCAGGTTGTGTTTTAGCCGAGACAACAGCTAAAGGTCACGACTGTGGTCTGTGGTTTGTCCTCTCTGGCGTGCATGGCTTCATGTGCTGCTGCTGCTGTCATGGAAAACTCTGCAGAAGTCACAGATTCTGTGGTAAATTAAGTGTTTTCATAAACTCCAGGCCCCCACAACGAGTTGAAGATTCTGTGGCATAGTTTGAAAAATACAAGAGGTAAATATAAAAATCATCTTTTCTGAAAAGCAAGAAGAAGTGAGACGCCTGAACCCTCGAGGGAAATGTGCTTGTTGCAGCAGGAAAAGTACCAAGACTCAGTGGGATCAGGATAAACACAAAGCACATCCACATCAGTGATACATCTCTGAGAGGAGAACGGCAGCACTGTGCAGCTCGGGGCCTTCTCCAATGACAATATGACATGTTTGTGTTTACGCCTCGCTGTGTGCGCTGCGGTGCATTTTCTTCCCTCTGACCAACATCCTGCCAGACAAAAGACTCTCTGTGGCCTGAACAGAAGGAACGCAGGCGACTCAGACCAGGAGACGACCGAGGAAACATGTGAGGTGAGGCTGAACACAAAGCTGCTGGGCTCTCTATATTTCCACAGCTGTGGGAGACACTGACATGATCACACTAGAGCAGGTTACAGAGATCAATCACATGTT
Organism: Lates calcarifer; assembly: GCF_001640805.2. Taxonomy (NCBI): domain Eukaryota; kingdom Metazoa; phylum Chordata; class Actinopteri; family Centropomidae; genus Lates; species Lates calcarifer. The sequence goes on along the minus strand of NC_066836.1, from coordinate 2,150,193 downwards.
TACATGTACTGAAACCTCTGTTTGTATGAAGCTAATTATCATTCATCAGCATTTAAAGCGACGCACTAGAAAGTAGAAGAAGAAGAAGACATTAAAACAGCACAGACTGGGATCTAAAAGTGTCCTCAGTATGTCCTGTGTGCATTCACACCTGAACCTGACGCACATTAAAGGCAGGTATAAACAGGGCCTGTGTCCTGTGGATGAGGCCGACAATGATGGAAGTAAACGAAGGATTTCTCCTGTTATGTTGTTAATTCGTCAGTAACAATTAAAGAAAAGCCACCGTTCACTTTCTGCTCTCTTCACAAGCTCAAACCGGCTTATGTTTAAAAAGGAACATGTGTGTCTCATTACCCACAATGCCAATAAAACAGGGCCAAACAGGGCTGTAAACTAATGCCAGATAATTTTCAGAAAACTGCAACACTTGTGCCTGAAGCAGCGAGCGGAGACTCACCACCACCCACCGCACCTCTCTTATCTTACTCTACCTTAAATCTTCTTCACGTTTGCTGAAAAATCTGAGCTTGAATCCTTCTAACGTCACAGAAAACACCCACATTCACCCTCCTGACCTGTTTCCCTACACAGCACTACTTTACAGTCAGGCTTTGTGATCTGATGCTCTGGATTTTGTCGCACATGACTGATTCAGTGCATCATATGTGCTGTGTTCTTACATAATTCTCTTTGCTCTGTGGTTTTGTTGCTGGCAGAATGACTGCACTGCACATCCCCACAGGAACGACTGACGTCCACCAGCCAGCGTATTCAGGATACCTCGATGACCACAAACACAGCAGTTCCCACAGAGTCAAATACAAAGATGTCTCCTGTATCCGCTCGCTGCTAAATCAGGAGCCAAATATTATCTTTTCTTAAATGTAAAAATAACTTCTTCTTTTTTTTTAAGTCAGGGGGAAGAGAATGAACGTCTCCGTGTGTCGGATAAAACAATGGCGCGGCGGCGGATGTGAAAGTCGTCCAGCTAAAATCAAAGAGGAAGGATGTGAGGAAGGAAAGCAGCGGACAGAGGATGGAGATAGTAACAGTGTGTGTTGTGGCATGTAGCACTCAGATCCTCAGAACTGCAGCCAAACTGCTCAGGGGACTTGAAACTCGATCAAAGTGTTTGACGCAGCGAGAGGAGAGTGACTGGACGAGCTGAGGACCACAAGGGTTTATTCAAACGGCCAATTAGAGGGCTACACACAAGCTCTGACAAGGAGGATGTGGATGTCCTGACCAGGCGTTTGCTAACTCAGACAAGTCAGCAAAAGTCAGGAAACTGTGAAGATGATGAAGAAACTTCAGCAGCGACTAATCAGGTTTCTGCGTCTGTCAGCTCCCCCGCAGAGATCACGTACCTGATCAGGACACACTGGTTCTGTTGCCTCTTCCACAGCGAGCGGTAACACTCGTTGGCGACGGCGAAGATGTGCGGGGTGATTTCACCAAGGTGGTGTCGGCTGTAGAGCTCCACAGCCGGCCGGTCGTACAGGCCGGGGAGCGGCTGGTAGGGGTTCACCGCCGCCAGGATGGAGCCGATGTAGGTCTGTGGAGGAGGAGGGAGAAAACATGTGAGAAATGTAAAGAGCAGGCATTATATAAATCTCTTTGACGTATAAATAAAACAACATGTGAAACACGAAGAGGGAGGTTCATGAACACAAATCTGCAAAACATAAATCGTATCACCGAGCAGCTGCTCTATAATTAAAATGAATTCAGTTTGGATTTATGTGACCAGGTCAGGTTAATTTTGCAGGACTATTTTATCTGGTGACATGTTCTCAACTGAATTTACCAACGAGTTGATTCATGATAAACATACTGAACAGGTACATAAGGTTTTATTGTTTTTTAGCATTGTTAGCATGTGTTTCTGAAATCACCAAAAAACAGTGCAGATGTCAAATTGTTTCAAAAATAAGTGATAATTAGGCAAAGACAGATTATAGGTTACATTTAAAATGTTGTGATGAACAAAAACGTGAACCATGAAGCACCAACAGCCTGTTCAAGGTGGAAATGTTGACTGTGTGGTAACCATGTGGCCATCGTGTCCCACTGAGGGATCTTCTTAACGGCAAAATGGTGGGATCTCTGTGTAAAGAGGCTTAAATGAAGACAGGAAGTAAGAAGGAAGGAGGTAATGAGTGTTGTCTTTCTTAAACAGTCAGACTGAGTGAAACGCTTCTGTTAATGAGCTGAAGATTAAAGTTGGAAAAAGCCAAAAGTTTCTATTTTTGAAAACCTCTGATGGTAAGTGTAATAAGTCATCGCTGAAACTATACGTCATCACTTCTCATTTAATAAGCAACAAGAGAGGGAGAGAGCAATCAGAGTGAATTACATCTCTGCTGCCTGTCACTGTTCAGGTGGAAGCACAGTCGGGCCAAAGGCTACACATAATCCAATTTCTCGGACAAAAGCACAGAGTCATAAAACCCTATTAGGTTCTCAGGAGGGTGGACGACAGCGAATGCAACACGTGACCTCAGTGATACACAACATCTCCTTCACCAGCTTCAACACATCTGACCCTTTGTTTTTCTTTTCACCACCACCACTCCAAAGAGCACATTTTCCAAACCAGCTTCATATTTCAAAGTTAAAAGCAAAACAAACCAAACTGCTGAAATAGAAGCTTGTGAAGCCAGGAGAAGTCTTGGCAGCGGCCTCAGCACTGTGGTGGTGACTAATGGATAAACGGGCAGAGTTGGAAAAAGGCGGCAGCATGCATCTGTGAGAAAACAACTCGATATTTCTACCACTGGCCTCGGTTTGAGAAGGTTACAGCAGAATCATTGGGGTTTCACAGAAAAAAGGTGACGATGTCAGAAACGTCATCATCGGCCGTGAAGGTCTGAGGAGTTTTAAAGGTTAGAGAAGCATTAAGCTGCTTTTTTTCTTAGCATCCACTGCTGTCAAAACTGGTTCAGAGGTGAAGCAAACAGAGTGAGAGAAATTTTCCATCTTTAAGACGTGATTATACTCCAATACAACAACATGTTTAATGGGTTGTTTCTTTAAAATGGGAAGGAGAGGAAGAGTCCTCTCTCTGATCTGTGATGTCAAGCCTCCTGCTGTTCCCACGATCCTGCTCGACGGCTGTTCTTATTTTTAATTGTTATTGGTACTCTTATTACTATTACTATTATCACTATTATAACTGTCATTATTATTTTTATAGCTAACATATCATCTTTTTTCCCAGCCCCCCCCACCCCCAACCTCAACCGGTCGAGGCAGATGCCGCCCATCCTGAGTCCGGTTCTGCTCGAGGTTTCTGCTTCTTAAAACAAAGTTTTTTCTTTCCACTGTCACCCAGTGCTGCTCATGGTGGGAACTGTTGTCTCTCTGTAAATATTATAAAGAGTACAGTCTAGACCTGCTCTACATGTACTCAGAAATTTGACTCATTAACTTTGTGCTTTAGCTGTAGTGTAACATCACAGCGTTCTTGTCACCTCACAATATTCCTTACAACTTTAAATCCAAACAACGCTGACGCTGTTTGATCACGGTTTTGTGAAGATGAGAACATTTCTGCTGGTGCAACTTGGACCTGAAGTGAAAGTATCATTGGAGCGGAGCATGGTGTTCCCATAACCACACACATTAGGAGTGAGTGTTGCCTGGAGGAGGGGATGAAACGCATTAAGACGAAGAGTGAGAGTGGCTGTTTCAGTCTGCAGAGCATCTCCATCTCCTCTCCTATCCTGTTCATCTCTGGAACTCTCTGACCATAAAACCACAGGACGACGTGAAAACAAACAGAGCCGTCAGTCGTCTGTCATACCTCTCTGACATTTTCCTCCTCTGGCTTGTTTTATTAAAGCCAGAGTTTACTGTTTATTATTGTTATTTTTTAACCTGTAATGCAGTTAGTAAAAGTGCTACTCAAGTTTATTATATTACAGTTTAGCTTCAAAGTCTGACTCTTACTAAAACAAGCAGATGAATTAAAAACAGAAAAGCCCTTTTCCTTATTACAGAGGTCAGTCAGAGATAGTTTCTGTTTATTTTGGATGAACAGGAAGAGGGAAGAAAAGCTCAATGGCTCTCTTTAACATCCTCTGCCATGCCTGAGGTGAAACCATGCTCAGTGTGCTCTGAAGTGGAGAACTCAAATTACAGCCATAATAACACTAATTAGGTTAATGGGCATAGCTCTGAACAGGGTATGGAGAGAATACTAACAGTAATATCACCCTGATGATGCAGAGTTTCAGCTGAGCAGGTTAGTTTGAACTGAAACTGAAAGGACACGCTTACAGGGAGTTTCTCACTGATAGTGTGTTTTTCCAGAGACCAGATGTCAGGAGCCAAACTCAGTGTTTCATGATAAATACAGGAAAACATCTGTTGACGAGTACAGATGTATTTCAGTCATGAAGCAAAGTAGAAGCAGTAACACAAGAACTTAAGTCTCCCTTATCAACACATAAATATGGTCTATTCTTAACTAACAAAAAACAAAACTACATGTTAATACAGTTCAAATACGTCTAAATTAGAACTGTTCCTTATTCTAAACTAAGTTTTTATCTTTGTGCAGTTATATTTGTGTGAAGTTGTACGGGTACTCTATGATTACCAATTGTCAGTTATATTTACTGTATGGTGTCGTACATAGAGATATTTTATAAACCAAAAACCTCAATCAGCTGAAAATCCTGCATTATATACTAAAGTTTCAGCTGTGCATTTGTTCTTAGTCTTGAAGAAAAAATCTTTTACATATGTTTGAAAATGTCTGAATGTCAACTTCAGAACAGAGAAGCTGTGTGGATTAATTACTGTGTGGAGTTACAGAGACTTAATGTGGATGTGTTCAGACACAGAATATGATCATGCAGAGTGAAGCCATGATGCATGCTAATAAGCAGCTAGTTGATGGTGAATAAGTGTAGCGTAATATAAAGTATTACTCTGTCGATACACTGCTCCATTAGCAGCAGCATTAGCAGTAGTAGCAGTAGTTGTAGCCTGGTAGAGAACGAGTGTATATTATCTGTAGGTCTGTTTAAACATATAGAGTATTTACAGTAGATTACACTTTTGAATTATCTGTTACATCCTGGACTGACGTCCTGTTTAAACAAGACATACAGCAGATCCTCCTCCCGTACGAACCTCCTTATCACCTGCCCTGCGTCGCTCATTAAAGCCCTCACACTAATCCCCCCCCAACGGCCCACTGACTGACTGACCTACATTCAGCCTGGATACAAATACATTTGAATGGCAGTTGAGGTCACAGTATTTACATGACAAATACTGACTCCAGTCTATCCTGCCTGTGCAAATCAGCCTCCATGTGAGAGGAGCAGGGAGGGGAGGGGGGTGTTATAGTAATGTACAGTGGATCATAAATCACCAGGTGTGTGTGTTATCTCTCAGACAGAGCCGAGCGTAAACACAGCACGGCAGTGAAGGAGTCAGTAGGTGGGCGTCTGAAGGCGTACACAGTTTACAGTCGGACTGATCTCTGGCTCTGAGGCTTATGTGCATCACTCAGCTCGGGCGTAAACGTCTTTTCCTGGTGCTTATACAGAGTCATGTAAAGTTTGGGATTTTTCCTTGAGGTCTTGTTTTACAGTGTGAGGAGAAAGTCGACTGAAAAACATCCTGTGACTCTACTTTTTCACACCTTGTGACAGCTGAGAGAGGAAACTCTGCACGGCTGAACGTAAATCACCTCCACGTCCAACAGCCACAAGGTTTCTGTTGTATTCTTTACCATGTGTTTACCTGGATTAGATTTACAATAAGGTTTTACTGGAAGTCACTACAGTGACCGAACAGACAAGAGTTTGTGTTTTATGATCAAAACAAACTGAGTCTGTGTGTGTTTATTATTCACATTTTTCCATTCTGAAGCTAAAATGTGCTGAAATTCAATGAATAAAGTAAAATACTGACTGTAATGGAAAACCCAACCTGAACCTTCTTCTCAAGGAAAACAAACAAAAAAAGGCCTTTGGGTAAAGTCATGCCTGCCCATAACTCGATGAATTACAACCATTTGGACTCAATTAGATCTCCTCGCCACTCTGACCCGGTAACAGTTTCCACGGCAGCAGCTGAGAGCTAACTGGCTGTGACTCTCATTAGAAGCCGTCCTATTGGCTGACGTGACTCACCGTGGCCCCTCGTCCTCCACGTGTGGTGTCAGATACCACAGAGGTGACGCAAGAAACATGATTCTCACATGTACAGTGTTTGTTTGAGATATTTAACCTGTGGCACTCAGGACGGTGGACACATGGTTTCACAGATTTACCTCAGTGTGGACTTTACAGGCTGATACTGATGTTTTTGTACTGAAGCCACCAATAACAAATGTTCAGCATCTTTAAGGTCTGCTGTGAAAAATGGCCAATTACTAGTGACTCTGGGAAATTGTTACTCTTTACTGTGGAGGGAGAATTCCCAGATGCATCATTTTTATTCTGTTTGTGTGAAATGTAAGTATTGAATGGGTGGGAACAGAAAGTCAGGGACAAATAAGAGTAAGAATAAAAACAATGGTAAAGCAAAGGAAAATGGTGAAGAAAGTGGAAGCTACAGAGTCAGATATTATTCTGAGGAGTTGGTGGAGACCAAAAACAGAGCTAAAAGAGAGGGAATACTGGACTCTGCTGCCAAACATCTCCAATGCTAAGGTTTGCTGAATGTGTAAAGAGGCTAAAACTCTATGAACAAAGCAATAAAAGCAGCTTTAAAGTGGTACCTCACCAAAAATCTACTCATACAAGCTTTTTAGTTTCCTCATAAATGACTAATGATTGATTGAATGACTAATTAAACTGATACTACCCTCATTACTTCTGGATTCAATGGTGATTCACAGACAGATGAAAAAAAAAAACTACCTTCCAGAGAAATTCTCAAACCACTGCTGAATCATGATCCACTTCTGCTCTGTCCATCTGTTTACTCCAGTTTGTTCCAATAAAGTCATTATTTTTGCCAGAATATGACAAAACACAGTGCTTCTGTTTTGCAATAATACTGCAGAGTCAGTGCCAGAAGTAGCGTGTTTCACCACACTTCAGTCTAATTATGATGGTTTGGAACAAACTGAGCAGACGGCCCGGCCATGGAGAGAGGGAGGGATCTGAGAAGTTCCTATGAACGTTTTGATGCTTTTTAAACACAGTGAAAACTGGTGGCTGTTTGGAATTAAGAAACTACAAATTTTAAGTCTACAGGGGGAGAGTGGAGTCACTTTACGTTTCAACACTGCATATCTTATATACATGAGATAATATCTTCCACCAGCCTGAAGTGAATCTCTCATTTGATGACAGATCTCTGTACTTGAAGTTACAGCGACTTGTATGTTTACAGACAGGCGTCAGCCGTTGTTGATGGTGTAACTAGAGCAGAGGGAGGCATGCAGGCAGGAAGACACATCCAAAAAATTAGATCTCTCTAAGACAGAGCCAGATAAATGCACTAAGAGGGAAATGAAGACCAGATGGAGGAAAAAAAAAAGAAAACTGGAGGATCAGAAGCAGAGCGTGGGCCAACCTGCCTGACTGACGGCAGGAAATGTAAGAGAGAGGGGAGTGAGGAGGGGATACGCAGCAGTCACTGAGTTACCGTGTCACCAAGACAAATTCCTGCACATCTGATATACTTGGCGATTAAAGAAAGTCTGATCCACTGTTTATGTTTAATATCAGCGCTGACGGACAGAGAGCCCACATCTGTGAAAGTCAGGTTGTTCAGGAGAACAGAATGCTTGTTTTCTCTGCTGTGCCCATTTACTTTTGAAGTGATGCAATGGCAGTTCTGACAAGCCTCCTGAGGACATGAAACATATAATAAACTGTGGAAGGTTTCGCTCCACCTGAGGAAATAAATTGAAGTATATTAAAATACTGTCTTTGTTTCCTGAGATTAGAAAAATGAACTGACTGAGAATATAATGCTGGAGTGCAGATGTTTTTTATGCAGCAGCAAAGCTACAGCAGATTGGCTAACCTGTCACATTTCCTTATGTACTCAACATTGTTTAATACAATTAGACTTAACTTTGTTCCAAGGTAAGACTTTGAAAATGCCTAATGTGGATATGCATCTGTAAAACTGTAATGTCTGGCAATCGAAAAACTGACTCAAATGGGTTGGAGGAACATGTGCTATGTGTTCTTAAAGGTGCTATTTGTAAGTTTTCTCTGCCACCAATCATAGTAGAACCAGAAACAAAATATTAGTTAAATATTATTAGTTGATTTAGCAGTTCCTTTTAGGCCCAAACTTTCCTACATCTAAATCCCATGTAAATGAAGCACTGGTTGGACTTTCTATCTAGCAAATAAACACACAGGATGACTGAGTGTAAAAGTGATTCCTAACCTTGGAGATAATGGTTTGGGGTTAAGATTATTTTGTCAAAAACCACTTGCTAATTACGCTTGAGGACGATAAAATTCACAGATTTGAACTGCAAACAAAAATCTAATCGACTGAGCCAGAGTGATCTGTCCACAAGATTCCAGACAAATTTGTTTTTCTGTTAGCAAGATAATTTAACCAATAACAGATGGGTCAATAACCTTTGCCAAAATTTAATTAGCAAACCAAAATTGCTAAAAATGATGCGAAATACTTCCCATAAAACCACACGTGCCAGAATTTATGTCACATTCCATTAATACAACACGTTTTATTCTATTTCTAACAAAAATCTAAATTAAACCAACTGGACAGCATCCACCTGTGGTCTAACTGTGCTTTCACAGGAAGTGACCAAAGCACAGAGTAGACTTATACACACAGTCTGAAGGAAATGACATCAGGAGAGTTTTCAGCAGAGCATGACTCTTTGTTGGCTGGGAGACCGTTTCTCCACATCTGACTGTAATCAGGATTCCGAGCTGGACGACAGCTCCGAAATGTAAATGTATCTTCCACACATGCACACATTCTGCTTTTAATAAGCACTAAAGAGGGTTTGTGTTTCAGTGTGTGTCCGGAGGAATGTGTGTGTGTGGTCTGTGAGTGTATCTGAGTGTGTGTGTGTGTGTGGTTGTTTATGTACGAGGAGACAGATGAGGAGTTTCAGTCCAACACCAGATATCTACTGTGGGAAAAAAAGTAATGTGTAATCTAACTAAATGACTGCTGAAATGACGGGAGTATTTCACACAGACAGTGATTTTAAGTTGCCGTCTGCTCTTCAGACGGAATGAAAAGAAAAGAAAACCTCTCAGGAGTTGAATCATCTGTAGTTCTGGGTGATAAATTTGGGGCAAAAAGCAGGATTTTCCAACTCTAATCAATTTATCTATTGTTATCTGTCTGCGGTTTGGCCATTAACTGCTTTGCTTAAGAAAAGCAGAGGATCAAATGAGGCGATTAGCAGGTTAATCATTCATGTGCAAAGGTTTGTCCAGTTGTAATCTGTTTCTGAACAGTCAGTGAGTCCCTCTACATTCCTGGCCCCTGCCGCCTACATTCATCTTCACAGTTGTGAAGCTTGTGAAAGTGGAGCAGCAGCTGGCTCTCGCAGTCTGTCAGCGGCCCGGCAGCAGACACGGTGACTTGTTAAAATAAACCGAGAGGGAGTCACGAGACCGATTCTGTTCTGTGCTGAAACTGACCGAGTTGGCAAAGTCTTTGATCAGAACTGGAAGGAGGAGGAAGTGATATCCAAGCAGGTAATCTGTGATCTGTCCTGGCCTTTATTCTTTGTCCAACAAGTCCTTAAACTACAAACCAGGTCATTTGTGAGTGGCTCACAAAATGGCTTGTGTGTTTTATGATCTGTCATCTCTGTGGTTTTAGTTTGGTTATGTTTAGGAAGCAGAAACTGCTCGGTGGAGGTTAAAGAAAGATGAAGATCCTGGTTAAAAGAAACAAGCTTTGACTGTTGGAGACAGAAGATGAAACATGGTCTCCTGTGTCAAAGTCACTTTATAATATATAGTGATTATGTCCAACATCAACACCAAGTCCAAACTAACCTGTACTGTCCACCAGGACAGAACATGAACATTTTTGCTGCAGCTCATCAAAACCTCTTTTCAGTTATAAAAGTATATAAAGGTATATAAATACCAGTCTTTATCTGTATGTTGCATCTCGTCACCTACAGACTGACTCTGTCTTTCTGTACTGTTTGCTTAGACAGAAAAGGGGAATCAAGTATTTTATGTCTCTTAATATTATTAAAGTGAAAGCTGTGTTAAAACATCTGCTACACATTTTATCTCTTCTTCCGCTGCTGTTTCATCTTTACAGTCACCTGTGTGTGAGTGTATATGAATGTTATTCATCATTACCTAAGTGTTCAAACAAATTCACCCTCACCTCAAGCCTATATATCAGTCCAGGCTCTTAAAAGGCTTCACAGATGGGTCGAACTGCCCACTAAAAAACAAGCAGCAGACTGAAAACACAGATCATGTTTGCTGACGGCTGACTCTCACATGTGCTGCTCCATTCTGCACGGTTGAGTCCAATCACCAAACGACCCTGTGACCACATCAACGTGTCTCAGGGAAACAATGCATCTTAGATATTGGCTGGACTATTGGTGCGTTCCAGTTGTTCTTGGAAGTTGGAATTTCCAAGTTCCACGTCAGAAATTTCAACTGGATCGCCCCCTGAAGTTGGATTTCCAACAAAACCCCACCAACCCTGACATAAGAATTCAAGATGGCTGCTACTCGCATCAATAGTAGTGAACACTCTGCTAATGTTATTATTTATAGCAGTTCTGTCTTACTAGTTTCACAAGTCAGTCATACGCATAGTACAGTTCAGTTTTTATCAGTGCACATGGTGCTACGCTGTTTGTAGAGCGTTGTTATCAAATGCTGTTGCTAACAGTAGTTAGCAGTTGAGCGCTTTGGTTAAAGTTAAGGAAGAAATGTGTCTTTTGTTAAATGTAAATAAATATGTTGTGTCTAAAGTCGTCATGTTAGAAGCAGTGAATCTCTCTGTAGTCGTTTTGCATCTGTTTATAGTCATTATGTCACTCTTTGTCGTCCTTTGATTGATATTCCAAACAAGAAATGTTAACAGGTATTTCGAACTGTAGTTCGGGCCCTGGGGCCTCTGGTCCTGTACCTGGGGGGCCCCTTCACTAATCAATCCATGGTTACATGGTGAAAGTGTGGTAGTAAGCTGCATCGCACCCAGTTTTAGATAAACCTCCACTATCGAATGCAAAGAAAGTTGGACAAAGTCTTCCTGTCTGTGCGATGAAAACACAAGAAACAGTACAGACTGTACAACCCACATTAGCCACTATGGTGTCAAATTTTCAGCTGCAGATGCAAATTTCATTGTGCACATTTTCTGATGTGACTGAGGCTGAGCTCCTTGTCAGGAACATTTAGTCAATAATCACATTAGAACACTTGTGCAGTCACTGTAATTAACCAACAACCAAAGAGCTTTCTGAATGTAAACAGAGACAAAATACCCGGTGAAGGAATTTCCTGCCATGAGGTGACGTTATTCTATATGTATGAGTGCCGAATATGGGACACAAAAAGTCCCTGGATAGAATAAAGTGTTCTTGATTTGACCGACCCCCTGCTTCAACGAGAGGGAGGAGGAGAGGTGTTGACACTGGAATGTACAGAGAAAAACAGTGTGTGTGTGTGTGTGTGTGTCTGGAGATGAGGGGGAGTTCAGTGTAAAAATATTGATGGGGGGCAGATTAAAAAAGCAGCAGCGTGTGATAGAAAAATGAGAGGAAGTGTGTGCAAGTGTGTGTTTATGAAGGAGGAACAGGACGGGGGGTACAGAACAAGTCTGAGATTCCTGAGAGAGAGACTCAGTGTGTGTGTGTGTGTGTGTGTGTGTGTGTGTGTGTGTGCGCGCGCACGGCTTCAACTGGAATCTGCAGAGGAGACGAGTGAGGCCACCAGTCGACAGCACAGCTGGTTACAATCACAGAAGCTAAAGACTGAGTGTACACACACACACACACACACACACACACACACACACACACACCAACCAGTCTGGTAGCCTCCGGGTTAAATTCCCAATTCAACTATGTAATGCCAATGCTAAAGCAGAGCGGCGCTGAGGCTAGCTAGTCTCACAGTTTGGCTAAAACTAAAATATTTTCCCAGTAAAACAACCAGAAACCAGACACCAGCCAAACTAAACAGTTCAGGATCCCAGAGCTCAGTGTGTGTTACTGATGCTGAAAATGCTGATTGTTGCAGTAATTTCACTTCATAAACTTATAGAAACACAAACAAATGTACTGACAGACGTGTTTGTTCCATGTTAAGATTAAATGTTTTGGTTTCATCAGCATCGTTTCCATTTCGTTCTGTTAACAATTACAAATAAATGACTGACTCCTGTCTGGAGGAACTTCTTCAAATTGCTCCCAGTGAAAAAAAGCTTAAAATTCCCAGGTGAAGAAAATGGTGGGAAAAGGTTAAAAGAACACGCGTTAGCTCGTGTTATCATGATCTTAGTGTATCTTAATTAGTCACAACTTAGTTTGAGTTTTACTAAAATATGGTTCTTGTATTGCTGCTATAATAATAAAGGGCGAGACGTACTCAGCCCACAAAGAGATAAAACTCTCTAAACAGACCAAACGATCCTGTACACTCAGACACTTAGGTCTTATTCAGGACACCCAACTCATTAATTCTCCCTGTTTTATTCTCTCAGATGTCAGCAGGGGTGCTTTGAGACATTTCAGGGCCTCTGACAGGTTATGACATCGGGCCCCTCGCTCTAATGCAGCAGACTTCTTGCATTCATGCACACTTCACCTTTCTCTGCCCTTTTTCACTGCAGGGACTCTTCCAGGAACCAAACAAACCATCTCTAAATCAGGAACTTCACCTGGGTTTCACCCACAGAGTGAATGTTAATGGTAAACACAAGAGTCATCTAAACAGAACTGAACATCTCTTTTCTTAGTGTTTTCCTGCTCTACAGGGAAATGTGTATCTGTCCCAAAACAGAATGCCCTGACACCATCCTGTTTAACTCAACAGTTTTCTGTAAGCTCTGCAGCCATGTGTCTATGCTCCAGTTGTGTTTCTCAGTCAGAAAATAATCAGAATATATCTTAAATTATTTCTCTATATGTAACACAAGCGTTTACACTATACTACGAAACTGTTTCTACTCGGTGTAAAGACTCAAATCACCTTTAAATGTCCTCTCCTTTCTACAAAATAAAACTCTGCATAGTGAAAGTAATCTGTAACCTGCTGTGTGAGTACAAGTGCAGAACAGTGCAACGACTCCCAAAAGGTTTCAATTTAAATTTCAAATTGAATCTGGTCATTTTTATGTATGTAACCTGATTAACATTTGTTCCCTGTTGTTTCAGAGTTTGATGTTGGCTCTTTGGCTTCAGCATTGTGTTTATAGCCCTCCCTATTGGTCAACCACGACCCACTTCACCAAAACCTCTTCTCCTCTAATTTTCCCTCTCTGCAGTTTCTGGCCCAGAAATGGAAAAAAAAAAGAAAACAGCCCCGTCAGAGTGGAGATTGGGCGACTGATGAATTGATTGGATAATTTCGACCATACGGGAGCATTCAGTTGTGATTAAAGTAACGAGATGGCATTTGTCAAAGGTTAGTGTGGCTAATGCGTGCAGAAAGCACAAGGCCGCCTTTGTCGCCGGCTTGTTTTGCTGGAGAAAGTGCTGGGTCAGGTTTGTTCATTAATCCATAAGTACAAAATGACAGTAATGGTTAAGAGCTGTTTGTCCTACATATCCCTTTGTTTTCTACACCATACAGTGAAGTTTCACAGTCTCCTTTACTGTGACCAGGCTCAGCAGGAACAGAGCTGCTTTGTTTGCTAATTAGCTTGCTGTGTAAAGCAGGACAGTGTGGAATTAATCAACCTCTACTTCGTTAGCACAGCGATGCTGTATGAAAACCTGAAAAGTACCACTGTGCTACTGCTAACATTACAACCACTGTTACTGCCACTTGTTCTGACCGCTACTGCTGCTAGCCCTCTTTAAGTTTAAAAGATTACTCAGTTAATTGATTGGTCGATTGGCAGAAAATTAATTGGCAGCTGCTCTTAAAGTCAAAGGCCAAATATTTTTCGTTTGCTGTTAGATTTTAATCAGTTGTTTCGACAAATGCCCCCCAAAAAACATTTGTTTATTTTCGAGTGACAGTGCCCTCTAGTGGCCAAACAAATGACTACTCTTGTTGTATGGGAAAAAAGGAGGAAATAAGGTGATGCAATAGAGCCACAGAGTCGTCGCAGAGAGTAGGTCAGACAGACGGACAACAAAACAGAGCTTAAAGAAGTGCAGTTTGTTTCTCATTTCCTACCAACAGTCAGTGTTAGTTTCTTTTATTTTCTTTACCATGGCTGTGATCGTTCTGTAACCTTAACCAAGCAGTTATTAGAGTGACGTCACCTACAAGTTTACAGCATTTCAGTTGAAAAGCTTGAAAAACATGGATGCTCACTGGAAGTATAAAAAAGTACTTCAGGATGTTCTTAAAAAGCCGTTCAAACCTAACTCTTTGTAAAATGTTAAGCCAAGACCATGAACTGATTCAATGTATCCTGGATTAACCATTTTACTTGCTAGTCACTGTTAGCAATACTAGTTGTTAACAACGCTCCACACAATATTTTGCCCAAACAAACAGCAGAGCAACACACAACAGCAACACTGATAAAAGCAAAACAGAACTATGTTTATAAACTATGTTTATGACTGACTTAACTCACTAGTAGCAGCCATCTTGAATTCTTATGTCAGGGTTGGTGGGGTTTCTCTGACTTTCCAAATTAGAAATCTGACTTCATGAAAGTCTTGTTTGATGCCTCTAAGAGCCTCATTGTAGAGGATGTGGTAACAGACATATTTTGTTGTTTTTAGGCGCCTGTTGTGATTAATGTCTGAATTATTCCATTAGAAAGAACCAGTGAATCCATCAGTATTCCAACAAAACCCCTGTGGAGCTGTAGAGGTTAAAAGCTAACAACATAACTGTTTTAAATGACAGGGTGTTCAAATATCAGTCCAGTGCAGATGTAGATACGTCTTTGACTTAAAACCTCAGGAATATGTTTTAGCTTTTCTCAGAGACTGATGAAAGACACAAAATGTCCGGAGTAATAAAGCTGTGGAACAGAGACTAGCAAAGAAGAAGGCTGGGACTTTGAAAGGCCAAAGGCTAGAGGTCACAGCGACAGCAGAGGGAACAAATATTACCATAGTAATTACAGAACATGTTATACTTAAGTATAAAACATGTTCTCCATTTTCAGATGCACTGTGGTTTTTTCACCAGAGCTAACATGCTTTTAACTGTTCTGTCTCACAGTTTGGACGACACGGTCGCTATCAGAGCTGAGCCAGGACCCATTAACTCCCGCCAAACTCCCACTGAGGCCGCCGCTGGAATACCAGCCTCTAAAACGAGCGTCAAACCAAACAAACCCAAACTCTAATCATCCTCCCTCTCTCCTTGGCAACGTGTTGCTCTTGGCCGCCAGACAAGGAGCTCTGTTCAGCACCGTCCAGGTTCTAACAACCTGGACTCAGACAGACAGAAACTCTCTCTGCTTGTTTGGGTTTTAGCACCTCTGCTTTTCATCACCTGGTGAACACTGTGGTCGAGGAAACAAGCTGTACTCCACCAACACTTTAGACCCTTAGAAAACATGGTGAGTCTATGCAAATAGACACAATTTGTTTCCTCAGATTAGAATAGATTGGCTTTACGAGAACACAGCTAAATATACCTGAAGTTTTTGTATTTACTGTCACAGTGCAGTAATGTGCTGTCTGTATATGTACCTCTGCACCTTTACACACCTGGAAACTATTTAGACTCAAACCACCTGCATAAATATTCTGTAATTAAAGGAAATTCTGTTTTGAGGGAAAAGGTGACACTTACAATAACTGTTAGCTGATAGATTGAAATGTTTCGGTATAAAATCCTTAAACTGTAACACTAAGGCAACTTCTTCTGAACCTTATTTTAGCTCAGACTGAGAGAAATGTTATACCCCATGTGGTACAGAATAGCAGCATCTAAAATGACTGTTGGCAAAGTTCATGGCTCAACCACAACAAGAGCTCAAAATAGAGATGTACTTTTATTCTGGAGAACAATCGTTTTTCTCAGAAGGACTAAGGCAAAAAAGAAACATTAAAGAAGCTTAAAGCCCATTTCCAAAAAAGTATCTTCTAACACGACAACGACCCTGAGCATAAATCTGTGAAGAACTAATAACAAGAATGTGAAAGTCTTTGGGTTTTCAAGCCAAAGTTCAGACTATGAATGGCGCTCTCAAAAGGCTGTTCACAGACCAGACCTCCCATCTTACACTGGTCACATGATACTGACAGTTGCCAGAGTGCAGCACAGATACCATCAGGGGATCTGGAGACAAATGTGATGCTTTTTTAGGGCAGTGGCGTGTGTGGACGCTGGAAACAGGACAGAGCTGATGCTCGGGCTCATGTAGAAAACAATGGGTTCGGGTGTTTTTGACACATCATGTGACACTGATGTGTGTTTTGTCCTTTGATGTAATGGTACCACATAAAACTGTTAAAAACCATCTGTTTCAAGCATTTCCCTGCAGTCTCTGAATGATGATATGCTTGTCATAGATGCCTTTTTTCACTTTCTTTCTTATTTTAATTATTTAGCTTCAGGCTGAAACTTTGCAGATTCGTCAGTGTATTAGTTATAAATAAAAATATGAAGAAAAGATGATAATCTACTGCTATTGATTCAGTGCTGTTGAAGTGCTTTTCTCTAAATATGTTTAGGAGAATTCAGACACTCAGCATCCAGTCTAAAACATTTCATTCAAAGGTAAAATGATCTTATTCTGAGATTTTAGCTGAAAGTATATGATCTTATATTATCTGCTAAACGTTTCTAAAAAGGTTTTTCTGTGTAGAAGAGACAAAAAATGTTGCAACATTAGAAGCTCAGAGAAAAGCAGTCAGACAGGTTTATGTTTTGTAAAACCACTTGTGAAAAACCTGTTGCGTCTCTACATGTTTCAGTCAAACTCCTTCTCATCCTTGTTTCTCGACATCGAGCAGAGGCGAACTGATCCCTCTCTTCATTTTATCTGTCTGAGTCTAGACGGTTATCTCCACTGTTACGTAACGATTGGGCAACTTCAGCCATTCGTGGCAGATTCCAGCAGAGAGCTTTTAAAAGAAGGCAGCGTGTCCTGATAGAGCGAGCTGCCAAGGTGAACACTGATACTGCAGATAGAAGTGGCTTTGTTTTGGGTTTTAATGTCACAGCTCCTTTCTACTCTCCTCTTTCCTCATATGCCTCAGATCAGTACGAATGTAAAGTCGTCATTGTTCAGTGCTGATGTCGACGTCAAGGATGTATGATTACATAAATGTTAAGGACAAATGTCACCCATGTGCACCCAGTTCTTCCTGTTTTCTTTTAGTTTCTTATTGAAAAATCTTACATTTAAATGAAAAATCTCTACATCGCTGCAGACAGTGTTAGAAAACTTCATCTGTATCAGTGCATCTCATAAACAAATGGTCAGTTTTAGGCTTTTTAGCTGTGGATGGATTACGTTATACATGATATTCCTTTCTTTGTTTTTGTTAGAAGTAAATTTTTTTTACACCGACTTGATCTTTTTTAAACTCATTTCATTATTTTTATTATTTTATTTTCTCTTTTCTCCTTTTATTAGGAGGAGTGATTGATAAGTTTGTGGCCTATGGCAGAAGGAGAACTCTTTGAGTGATTACGCAGAGAGTCTGAGGTTAATAACTTTTGAAAACTGCGAGTCAGCGCCGTCTTTAACCAACGTGCGGGAAGAGTCCAGCGGTAAAATCAAGCGTGACAAAGCTTTTGAGGCACTTACATAGATGTGTCTCTGCCGGTAGCGCAGGAAGAGGTTGTGCATGATGGCGCCGTCATGAAGGTCCTCCAGCGTCGCCATGTCCTCCACCCCTGTGATGCTGCTGCGGTGCATGGGCTGCACCTTCTGCCTGGTGAGTGCATTCTGCTTGTAGGTGTACACCTGGATCACAAGAGGGAGAAATGTGGAGACGTGAGCTGACAGGATGTTCAGATGTTTCTGTGTGGATTTAATGTAATTATAAACTTTTCAGAAGGAATTTATGCTTTACTTTTTGAGAGAGATAAATTCCCCCCAAACTGTGATCTTTTCAAAACCACAGGAAACATTCAGAGTATCTTCTTTTTACATTAGAGTTCCTCTTTGGAGGTTTGAGGCTTCCAGTTCTCTACCATGTGTTTTACATCTTTATTTTTACATTCAGCTTTCTCCTTGTTTGGCTCATTTATGACCGAGTGGACAGATAAAGACAGGAGACAGCTCTTCATTAATGTAACAGAGAACTCAAACTCCCAGAAGCCCTGAGACAGTAAAAAGATTTACATGACATATTCACATATTATATTTCCCTTGGGAACTTCACTGACACTCGTATCAGGGAAATGTAATGAGTAAAAATCCCAAATTTCAAGATCACATAGCAAACAGCAGAATCATCTGCACCACATGTTTTCACGTCACAGTGATTATGATGCTTAATAGAAAACAGCTGAGAAAAGAAACTGGACCAAGACAGAAAATATTCAGAAAAACTCCAGTGTTTCAAACATCAGCTGATAACTTGGACGTTAAGAATATTTGACAAACAGACGATAAGACTGAGCAGAAGTTCAGGTGTTGTTTTCATCGTCCAACAGCTCAGGGGAAGATTTACTGCCAAGTGGTTAAACTGAGACAGGAATCCTAAAGTCAGGCACCAGATCTGTTGATGCTAATGGCCTCTTTCTGTTTGACAGTGTAACTGTGTGATTTACAGCAGGGGACGTCCTGACTGACAGAGTCTATCTCATGTTACTGAGGGAGGGTGAAGAGACACAGTCCAGGAAGGTTCGCTGAATATTAAGGCTAAATGTTTAAAAAAAGGGTCAAAACTCCAGAGTGATAAAAATAAATCAGCAGGTGAAATGTCAGAGTGAAGCCAGGTGGAGGTGAAATAAGGCTCCTGTCAAATCCTTTACTCAGTAAAACAAGCAACACAGCATCTGAATCCTGAACTGATTCAAAGACATTAGAGTTATTTTTACTGTTTAATTAAAACATTGCCTTTTTAATCTGGGGATTTGGTGCTTCATTTAAAGAAGCAATAAATAAGGAAGGATAACATTTGAAAGGAAAGAACAGAAGAAACAGAGGAAGGAATCAAGAAGACAAGAAGTATCCAAAGCAGAAAGAAAGAGAGGAAACATGAAACCAATGATGAGACAGAGACAAAGAGGGTTAGAACTGAAACGCTCTGAATCTAATGTCTAAAAGTGTCACTGAGCTCAAACAGATTTCCTCATACAGCTACAGTACAGCTGCTCAGGTCATGTGATGGTTTGTAGTTATCTGTTTCTCAGGCGTCTCAGTGAGACCACATGACGAAATAAACTCCAGCCATCAGATAAACGAGGTCCTCTGGCTCCTGTTTCATGTTTCCTTCCACAGAGGTGACATATGGCAGATAGCTGAGGTCCATATGACCCGGCGCTGGTGGAGAACAGGAGCTGGAGGAGGGTTTCAGCTGACAGCTGCTTATCATCTGTGAGGACGAGGCTGAGCAGCTTCAAGACAAAACTCTGTGTGACTGATGTGAAGATCACTCCATCCTCTGATGCTTTCACTCTGATCAGTCTGTCATACTCATATTATGTCACAGCCTTCATATCTTCAGCTACAGGTCAGGTCATGAGGGTTGCAGACAGTACGGGTGGTTGATGAATTTCTGACGTCTTTCTCAACATGAGTCATGATTTACAATTTACAGAAAGACAATTTACACCTGGATGTTTTGACATCACAAACAAACCCAGAGAAGATGTACCCATGCAACTGCACATGCATCTAAATCTGAAATGTCTCTAGCAGAGACAAAGAGGAATCTCTCTCTAGCAGCCAAACTAATAACCTAAAGTTTAATACAACCACTAATGCATCCATCCCTTTGACCCAGTGCATGATATCAAGCCTGGTTTGCATGCAAACTAACATTCAGATGTTAATCTGAGCAGCCAGAGACACACCTACCTATTATCTACTGTAACATATCTACAGGAGTAAATGCAGCCTTTATAAAACTGACTGAATTGATTGAAGTGATTGATGAAGCATTTTTCTGCCAGAAATATCTGGAAAAGAAACAAATACTCTGCCAGTGAGTTTTCCATTGGTGTTCTAGCCTCTAGGCCAGGGAGGAGGAGGAGTTCAAACTTTAGTCTAAACATTTTAAACACGAGGAGAGTTTATCTTGTGAAATGTGTCTCATGTTTACAGTGTGATATAAAATGACTCCAATGAGTTTCATTTAAAGTAAACAGAGGAACTATGAGAAGGAAGAAGTCCAAACTCAGAGAGGATGCCG
This sequence comes from Lates calcarifer, assembly GCF_001640805.2. Classification (NCBI taxonomy): domain Eukaryota; kingdom Metazoa; phylum Chordata; class Actinopteri; family Centropomidae; genus Lates; species Lates calcarifer. Next base: position 2,129,765 of record NC_066836.1, on the reverse strand, counting down.
CTACCTGAAAGAACAACACTGGCCAACTTCTCAGACCACAGGACGGTGCAGTCTGAAAGGGAAGAGTCAGTGAGGTTAATCTAGAGCAGATCTCAAATTATCAGCGCTCTGCAGGAGGTGTGCAGCCTGCAGGAGGACGCACACAGGTCACTGAGGGGGTCACTGCATCACAGAGCTTCAACAGAAGGATAAACTCCACAGTGGAGGTGTGAGCCATCATCATCGTCTGACCACCAGCTGTAAGGCTTATGTTCAACACCGTCAGACTCGCACCACGTTGGCTTCTGGGTGGAACGAGGAGAGCAGCCAAACCTGGTGCTGCGTCAGCCTTTTCCACAAACAGCAACTCCAGAATATCCAGCAACACATGAATCCTCACTGACAGATCTTAGATAGCTCATGTTTGTTTGTGGCTCTTTAAGCTGAACAACATCCCTCCTCAGACTGACATTCTAACTCTATTCCTGGTGATGGATTTTGGATTTTGGACCTCATTCTTTGGGGCTTTCTTCTTCTGTGGATAACTGATTATGTGCTTCCTGGTTCGCACATTAACTCTCACCCAGAATAAAAATAAAACTGTAAGAACGTGAGCTTAACGTCTCATGCTATGAACACACGCTGAACTCTGGTTGGTCAGTGACCCGCCGTGACCGAGCAGCTCAGGGAGAATATTCCTGAAGAAAGCCAGCCTCTGTCTGAGGAGTCAATCACATCTGACCCCCTACAACACACACACACACACACACACACACACACATTAACATCCAAAATCCCCTCAAGCATCCTGCCAGGCCTCATTTCTCACATTCCTGCGTCAGTGACGCTTCAGGGGAAACTGAACGCAGCAGAAAACGTCTTAAAGACACATCAAATGTGATGGAGTGTTTTCTAGTGTTAATGCTGCATTCACTACCAGCGTGTTCTGATGTGTTCAGTGCTCCTGCAGTCTGTCCAGGTGATAAAAAACAAAATACCAGAGATGGGAGTGACGTCACCTCCGAGTAGAGCTTTTTCGGAGTACAACTTCAAAACAGATCCCCACTCCATCCGAAGAACAGCTCAGTTTCTAATGTTAGATTTTAATGTAAACACTTGAGAACGTTCTTAAAATGGCGTCCAACTTTACCTGTTTGAGAAAAAACAGAAACATTAAGCCATGAACGTGAACGGATTCAAACATATCCCGGATGAGCCATTGTCATTGCAAACTATTGTTAGCAACACCAGTTGATATCAACGCTCTACAAACAGCGTAGCAACACAGTCCTGTGTGCATGACTGACTTAATGTGAAACTAATAAGACAGAACTGCTATAAACAGTAACATTAGCAGAGTGTCCACTACTGTTGATGTGAGCAGCAGCCATTTTGATTTCTTATGTCGGGGTTGGTGAGGTTTCTCTGACTTCCCGAGTTTGAAATCCGACTTCAGGGGACGGTCCAGGTGAAATTTTTGAAACGCAGCATAAAACTGAGCCAAGCTAAACAGAAACAACATCAAACTGTTACTGTACTCTGGACTGGACTTGACCTCCTTTAAGAGATGAGTCTTACAGAACAAACAACCTCTGCTGTCGCAGGGACTGACCTGTTAGACGAATCCTGTGTAAACACTGTTTACAGTCAGACACGTGCATTAGCTACTGTAAACACACCTTTACCTGTGTTTTAGTTTATCAGCACTACAAACTAAGACTCTCAAACCCCCATACAGTATGTGTGTCCCTCTCTGTCTTTTGTTCATGGACAGCTCTGTCCCAGCAGGCTGTCCTCTGACTTTGACCTAATTAGGTTCCTGATTGTTTCAGTCGTCTTTGTGAAGATGAGGAGCCTCAGAAACAAAGCTGTGGGGCCCCGGCGCTAAGCCTAGCGACAGATGCTAACAGGAGTAAATCTCTCAGAGACAAAGCCACCGGACAGCAGAGGAGGTTACTGCTGTACCCTCGTGTCGACAGGCTCTGCTCCCGGATGAAGTCTGTTGTTCTTATTTATATGGATCAGGAAAGTGAATTCACAGCTAGGTGATTCTGATTGAACTAATATGGATTTTAGAGGGACTGAAATTCCCTCAGGGATGTTAGCAGCTCTTTGCAGGGAGCTAACAGCTTCAACAACATTTAATGATGACTCTGACTTTCATCCCAGTGATCAGTTTGTCAGAGGAGGAGGAATGAAACGCTTCATTATGTGTGGTTAGGAGGGAAAACTGAGCCCTCTCACCCCCTCGCTGGCCCTCACTCTGTCTGTCAGAGAGCTGAACAGGTAACCCTGCGCCCGCCTCAAGCTTCACCGCCACCCCCCTCCACCACCACCACCCAACCATCATCATCATCAAAAGCAGCAGCTGCTCTTTGAATCACCATTCATCTCCTGCTGCATTGTCCTGCAGTCAGCTCAGGAGGAGGACACTGTCTGCACCGTCAAAAACACTGAAACCCGAGCAAGACGAGAGGAACCCTGCGACCTCCGACAGCACAGCAAACCCCCCCCCCCCCCCACGTTAAAAAAAACTCTACTGATGATATAACAATGATGGTAATTAGACAGAAAAGACCTGACATGAAACTGTAAAATCAGTCGCTCCTTTAAAACTCGAAGGAGGTTTCAGGTTTGTCAGTGAGATTTTAGATGTAACACAGATGAAAGAAACGTCTCGTTAAGGAATCATCTGAGCGTCAAAATGAACTGTTAGTGATACACTGAAGAGAAACTTAATGGAGCAAAGGTTAGTCCCAGGGCTGTGGTCGAACTGTCCTTTTAGCTTAGGAAGGTTCCTAACTGTGACGTGACCCTGAAGTATCTGAGTGTCGGCCATGTGGGAAAAGGAGCTTCAGTGCTTCCTATCTCATCTCCTTTAACAGAGGAGACACTGGAGCTTCCTTTACGAAAGGAAAAGAGAGAATTCCGTCCCACAATTCCTTGCAGCAGCAGCAGCGTTTAAAGCGACGCACTGTTGGCAGAATTCCTGTTTTATGTTTGGGACATAATCAGAAACTTCCTCGAATCCTTCGCCTCTAAAAAAAACATTTTCTCTGTGCCCAGAACAGGAAACTCTTCAATGGCTCAACCTTCTCTACGTTTATATTCCTTTCATTTTATTACATATTACATACTAGTGTTAGACAGGAAACCTTATTGAACTGTAGTCTACACTGTGTCACTGTATGTCTTCCATCTGTTATAAATAAAGTTAGTTTAAAAAACGCCCAGTGTCAGTACAGTCGGATTATTTAAATATCGCAATTCTCTATTTTTAATTCCTCATCACTTCTCCCTCACATCTTTCCTTCACCCCCCCCTCCCCCCACAGTAAATAACTGTCAGTGGCTGATGGTGGCTAAAGGAGAGGTCAGGGGTCACACACTGCACAGACTCTGTGGTAAATATAAACTGCATAAACACATTCAGAGGAATATATAAGCATGAACACACACACACACACACACACAATGAAGTGGGTGGGGCTTGTAGTGGTGTGCTTCACTGATTGGTCAGCGCCATCTTTCCTCACAAAGAGCAACATCTGCTCTGAACAGGTGAGGTCCATCTCCTGTTACACACAACAGGCTGCGAGCGCGCGCACACACACACACACAGTCCACACAGACACACAAAGCAGCAAAGAACATAATTAAATGTGTGATTACAAACACACACAAATGATACACACTTCTGCACAGAGCCACACATGAAAACAAACAAATTAGACCGTGAACAGATCGAGTGTGACGATCTTTATTTTAATAAAAACCTTCCAACACATGATCGCCGCTATGACAGTTATTTACAGCAGCTGAGAGGAGACAAAACGCTAACAAACAAGAAGAGAGGATGAAAGACAAAGATTAAAAAGGAGAGACAAAAATAAGAAGAGAGGAAACTCAAAAGGAAACTAAAAACAAGAGGAGGAGACAAAACAAAAAGAGGGGGAAACACAAAGGAAGAGGTGAGTTTGTGAGCAACAAAAAGAGAAGACTGGACAAAAAGAGAAGCAAAGTAAACGTGAGGAAAATGATTAAAAAGGATAAACAGGACTAGAGAAGACAGAACTTCATTAGTGCAAAGGATCACTTGACTCCAGGTCTCTCTCTTTCTAAAACCACACTAAGCAGCTGAGTGATGCTAGAAAATGGTGAACAAATGAAAAAGGAGAGATCAAACCCAGGTTACTTTCTGACCTCTGCTCAGCTTCACAACCACAGCATGAAGTCGGAATTAATGTCAGTTTGGTTCATGTACGTAACAGAAAATCAATTTTTATTTCAGAGTGGGAAAATAGAAAACAGATGAAGAGCATTTTTACCGTTTTCTGTTTTGGAATAAGAAACCAGAAACAAAAAGAGCCGTTTTCTGATTTTTGTTTTGGAACAATGAAATCAGAACGTATATTCATGTGAACGTATATTGGGAAAATGAGAAATCAGTGCATTAAATTAGTTTTATTTCAATGCACATGATCCACGTAAGCTAGCACAGTTCTTTTCTGTGCTGCCCAGCTAAGGCAAATAAAGCTAACTGTAGCTAGCTGAATGTCTGAACCAAAGTTCATCCAACAGTCGACACTTAGTCGACGCTAAAAACAGCTAAAAACATCACCCGAAGTTTTCAATCAGCTCAGCACAACAGGGCTGAACACCGAGTTGAGTCCTGAGTGTGTAAACTGTGGTGTGGAGGGTCATTAGCTTCAGTGACCAGCTGCAGGTCTGATAGAGTCTCAGAGTGAGTAGGAGCCAGGAGATAAGAATGCCTTAATCTGTCGGTAAATCTTCAGGACAATACGCCGGCTCAACATGACCCTAAATCCCTCAGCGCTCACATTTACAGAGCGTCCTCTGGTAGTGACCCTCTGCTGCTCAGCGGCTACACAGGAAGTCTTTGTTAAAGCTGTCAGCACAGGAGGGTAGTGGAGGGTAAATCCACCCAAACAGCTCACACAGGTTATTGTGTGCTGGTCTCATATTTAAGGCTTCGGTTAGAAGGGAGAATAGGAGGCAGTTAGTCTAAACTCACTTAAGGGACATTTGTAATCACACGTTTTCGGCTGCAGCCTCACAGACGGGGATAACCACAGCGACCTGCAGGGCCGACCAGGACCACACTCTGACGGTCTACTCTCCCTCAAACCAGCTGAACCACGTCCTCAAGGGTTTTACTTTACTTATCTCTCAGTGCTTTCACTGAACCTCTCTGGCTCTGAGTTAAGTTTTACTCAAAGCTCCTGTTCATACCTCACAGTTGCAGTTTTCTACCCGAAAAACTAGTGGGAGACATTTGTCACTGCGATGCATTGTTAGTGGTGATATTAGAAAATAAAACAGACCCACACAAGAAGATATAAACATATTCAGGTCTAGAAAACATGATGGTAAGAAGAAACAGTCCTTTTTTGCTGTAATTGACTAAACAACAAGAAAAAGTCAAGAAAAAACATCAGTGTGTGCGACATCTTAACAAAAAGTGACATAAACCTAAGTTCAAGGTGATAAATTTTGAAACCAGCATTTACTGTATGATTAAAACACTGAATCAAATCAGTAAAATCTAAAAAACACAATGCACTCCTCAGGTATTCTCCCTGGTTAAAGCCTGTGATGGCTGATGATTTTGTTTATGGAGAAATACAAATGAAAAGAGTTTAACTTTCAGCTCATTCTTCTCAGTGTCACTGTCCCATGGCCTCCGTGTATCAAACTAAAGCGTGACTCAAAGCGCTGCCATGCTCGACGCCTCTAAACAAACTCACATCAGTGTGTTAAAGGAGTCGTAAAGTCGCTGTGAAGTGGAGCTGTGTTGGTTTTCTACAGGTCAGATGAGCCGCTCATGGTGTCTGAGAGCACCATATAAATCACACACAACCATGTGATGTGTGTGTGTTGACACGACACGATGCAGCTCACTTTGGTGTTTGGAGTCAAAGCAAAGTTTCAAAAGTGAAAAGACTCTCCTCCGTGTGAAGACATCTCAGTAACAAGGTGACGGTTCACACTCGGTCCAAAGCTGTGGAGTTTAACACCTCACAGAGGAAAAATCAGTTCAGAGGTTTGTGTTGAGTCTGACCTCAAAAAGTCACTGATGGGTTGATTCAAGTTAATAACCAACCAGAAACATAGATAAATCCCACTGTGACCCCTGCTCCATACGTCCTTCACCTCCTCTGTATCTGCTGTTTTGACAACACATGGATCAAAGAGATAATGTAGAACCATATGGGGATTAGGGGATTTGCTTCATCTTGAACTGATCCTAAATTATGAGTGGACCTCTTCAAGCCTTTGCTCTTTTAGAGGTTACGTCAGAAGAGATTTGGGAAAGTCTGGAAATCTCCTTGTAAGTGGAGTCACCTTCCCCTGGTGTTTTAGTTTCTGTGGGACTGAGGGAGAGACATAAGACTTTACTGCCAAGTAAGTAGTCAGAGTCTACAACCAGGAACTAATCTGTGGACTAAAAATGCCTTCAATGCATTCATCTTTCTTATTTCACCACATCTGAAGCACTGCGAATGTTACACAGATTAGAACAAGAATGAAGTAAAAACGAATCACATGCTTTGGGGCTGGTTTTGCACATGACAAGACAATAGAATCGTCACGTTGGTCTTTGTGAGGAAATTCCTAAATTTAATATATAAGCAACAGCCAGTGCTCACTGTGAAGCCTTTATCTCTCCATATTTGACTAGAAAGCAGCAGCTCAGGAGCAGGGATGTGTTTTTTGGCGGCAGGAAATAGTATGTGGAATATGTGGAGTCCCTGATGTCAAAATGCAGGAAAGGTTCTTAAGACATAAATGGACATGATGTGATTCTCACCTGGCCGTAGTCTGTGGCAAAGACAACAACACCTCCAGAGCAAGAGGACACGGTGCTGGGAAGATACTGCTCATCCTCCCGTAACCACACCCGGTCACCCTGCAGAGAAAGAAAAGACAATTCATCAGTACTGGAGTCCAACCACTACAGACGGATGTAAATCCAAGCTCAACACACAAAAACAGGTCCTAAATACTGTTACTGAACAAACTAATACATGCAACCTGGGGATGTGAAAAACCTGTGTTTGCCTTCTGACCTGCAAACCTCCACAGTAATACTTGTTTGGTGACGTCAGTGTTTCGAGCCTCTGCAGAGTCCAACATGTGCATGATTTACCACATCGTGAAAACACAGCTGCACAGTAGACAGTTCACATAACAATCAGATCTGTTCAAAAAACTATGGAAAATAAACAGCAGGAAGTCTCAGTTCAACCTACTGCACCACAGATTATCCAGTTTGGTCTCCATGTGTCAGCAGTGTAGGAGTGAGAGAAAGTAACTAAGTACAGTTACTAAATTAAAGTATTTCAGCACAGTTTTGAAGTACTTGTGTTTTAAATTTCCATTTGTTGTTACTTTATACTCCTATCCTTCTAATCCAAAGAAAAAACAGCTTTTGAGGTCACACCATGTTTAGTTCTTTGCTGATGGAACAAAGCCTGACAAGAAGATGTATTAATCTCCATATGGTGCTGCCATGGCATTGCCAAGGCACCAACCTTTCTCCATCCAATAGGAGGGTCTCAGGTGTCCAGCAGAAACTCTGCAGTGTTGGGTTTCAGACTCTAGCTGCAGCCAGTAAACCTGTGTGTTTATTGATGCTTTTTAACGACCGAGCAGAGTCAGAAAACACTTTTTAGGCCTGCTGACATGTTGAGTTTACTGCTCCTGGTTGCTACAGCGCTTCCTCCTGACTAACACCTGGATATTTAATCACTAGAGTTTCCTCACTCTGCTGTATTAGCAGAGAATTTGGAGAATTTTGGAAAAAAGTCAGAGTCTTAACTGTATGTTTGAAGGTTTCCATATATTTTTTTTTTGCTTTGGATGTGATCACAGCACCTGAATAATGGGAAAATATTTAGAAAAGTTTTCTTCTAATAGCAGAGCAGTATGCTTCTGATACGTTTTTACAAGGATTACTTGCTGGTTTTCAGTGAATACTGACAAAGACAGACTGGTAGCACCAGACTCTGCAGAGCTCCCCTCGCTGACTGAGCACTGAGGGGCCCTCGAAGTGGATTCCCTCTTAATCGCGTAGCCACATGTGCCGCTGTTCATTAGCGTGACAGGCTAATGCTAATGGGAAAAACAAACGCTGCGCTTTTGTGAGATGCACCAACTGAATGCCTCCTCTCGCTCTGCACCAGGCGTATGAACGACCTTTGACCCACAAGCCCTCATTCTGACAAGGTCGTCTGTCCTAGTGCAGTGGAGAGGGGCACCTGGCTGGGAAAAAAGAATGGTGCATGAATGGAGGTGGAGTAAAACACACACAGACACACACACACACACACACACAGGGTAAAGCTTGGGTGTGCAGTGTCAGCAGTGGATCAGAGCGGAGCTGTGTGTTGATCTAAACCCCCAGCCGTCCTCTCTGAAGAGGGAAACCACACGATTCAAAAGGTTCTGGATCTCCTGGGGAGAGATAAATCTGACGCTCAGAGGAAACTCATCTTTTGATCCCGACTCTGTCACAAAAAGTCTGACTGAGAAATGACTCCTCTTTCTTTACTTTGTTTGGCAAATTGTAAGAGAAAACTTTCAAAAGCACAAAAATGATCTGTCACCATTTGTGAGATTCTTGTCTTTGTTTTTCTTTAATAGTTTTTGTGGTATTATACCTTTGGTGAAGACAGACAGGAAACAGGAAACAAGAGAGAAACTGGAAACCATCAAAACATGAGGGTGGGATGTAGTTAAGAGTTTTGAATGGCCTGTCTTTGCTGGTTTAGCTACAATTGCTATCGCTAATCATGCTAACTAGACATTTATATGGCTTCTGCTTAGGCTTTAATCAGGTGGATACATGTTGCATCATGTTGTGCTTTAGCACATACAGACTCTCCAGTCTTGATGTACCACAGGTAAATAATGACAAAGCGGCCAACCAGTGGGATTTTTCCTGATTGGTAGAGAGAATATCAACACGTATTACTTACTAATTTAACCTAATGTTATTGTACATTGTTAAGTTATTAGGTTCTACCATGCCGCGCAGTGCTTGGGAAACAGAAATACAGGGCACTAAATTTGACTAATTTTCTGTTTATCGAACTACAAATGTGACAAGAATTAGCTAGCTAGCTTGCCCTTTGTTTCCATCACGTCTCTACTTCCATCATAGTTTGTTTTGACTCGCTAGCTAGCTAAGACACAGTTGTGTGCGAACTGTGAGCCAGCTGAGCAAAATCCACTAAAGAAATAAATCTTTAAATCCGCTGCAGAAAATAGTCCCCAACAAAAGCACTATTTCTTGTTTGTTTGTTAAAAACTTGCAGTGAAAGGCACATTGTTGATTTAGTCATGGGATTTGTTGTTCAAAAATCTAGAGTAACACCAGCCTTCACCTTTGAATAAAGATCATGACTAAAAATACCCAACAAACCTGGTCACTCTGATGTTGACAGTGGCAGACATGTGGTTCTTTGATGCTACAAAAAGGAACCAAACAAAGGAAGATGTTCCATTGTGATGTGCACAAAGGGAAGGCGTGTGCTGTTTACCAGCTGTGACCATATGGACATTCCTGATGTGCACCACCAGAGGAATCTGATGCTCACATTAAGTTAGAGTGGAGAAAGAGAAGGGGAGAGGGGGAGAGGTGTTTACCCCCAACCCCCCCATCGGCACACTTTTCAAGGCCCTTTCACCACCACAAACCTCAGTACACGCACATAGAGCGTGTGCCGCCCGCCCCTCCTCTGCTGAGCGAAGAGAAAGAGGCATCAGTGGCACACTATCTTATTGTGCTTTCCTTTCCCTCCTCCCTTAATCCACTCCCTCTCCCCTCCCCTCCCCTCCCTCTCTACTCACTTTGACCCACAGAGCTACCAGCCCATTTTTAAACCAGGGCTCTGCGCCAAAAGCCCCTGATTCACCTCCTCTCCCTCATTCATCAGCACTGATTGCCTCAACCCCGAACATCAAAGATCTTGTTTGTACTTTCCGATGGACCCGAGGTGCATATCTCTGTTAATGGATGAAAACCACACGTCCGTAAAAAAGGGGAAAAAAGAAAGAAAGAAAAGCTAACAAAACTGGAAGCCACATACCTCTACTGAGGCTGCACAAAACTAAAAAAAATGATGCAATGAACTGTGGGCTACATATGGTGACAGAAGCACTATTTCAAAATATTAACAGAAGTTGTGTTAAGAATGAAAAAGAGAGGGTGGGAGAAAACTTCTAATCTCACACCTCCACACATCTGGACAATCACTGCGTTAAGTGGGTGTGATTGTTGAAGTGACTGTTTAGAGAGCTACAAAAATTTCCCCAATTCTGTCGTCATGAAGGCTGATTCAGATCCGACTGGTATTTTGTGAGGAAATTCGAGTTGAGAACTTTACTTCCTGGGTCTAATATCCCCTTCCAGATGGGCTGCAAACCATCTGATATAATGAATGTCTGAGATTCACCTATATTCCTTGACCTCCGCTGTGGTGAAACGGCTCAACAAATAAACACTGCAGCGTCCTGGACATTTCATTAACCACCAGGAATCACAGAGAACACCCAAGACCTCACGAAACTGCTTTAACGTGGATCTTCTACCATCACACTGACATGAAAGGCAGCTGGGCCTCAGCCGAACTAATGTCAACACATGAGCAGGGAGACACTAAATAGTCCCAACTGGGACTGGGAGCTGTGGATCAAGGCCCAGCTGTTGCACCAGTAAGACCTCTGAGCCTCTCATTCCAGTTAAACCTGAGTAAACTATCTCACGGAGCAGAGTCAGAGGTGTCCGAGCATGACCGATAGGAACAGGTCAGATTATTAAAGTGGGAAAGAAGCAGCTGGGGAATTGAAAAAGGAATTTATCCTGAGATCTAGACTCGTTTTATGACCTTCCTTACATCAAAAACAGACAATTATATCATCAACAATGTTTGGCTTTAGTGAAGAAATGTCTTGGCCTCACTGTGACCTGCTGAGAGGTTGATTGAATGAACCTGCAACTTCATACGGTTTGCTGTAAAGAAAATATGGTTTGGTTATTTGTCCCTCCAAATCCATGACACTTAGAGTTTTGTCCATCCACCACTGTATGATATTCCTGGTCAACATGTCAGCCACATGTGTAAACTGTCCTCTCTGGCCTCTACCTCAATCCTCAAACTCCTCCTCCCAGCCAGAACCAAAACACCAACACAAACCTCCTGCCCAGAAAGCTTTGGGAGTACAACTGAGGCAGTGACCCGTCTCCTGCTTGTATTTTCCCTCCGTAACCTTGACATGTGTGGCTAATGCTTTCACCGCGGGATGCCTGGGGAGGGGCGGGGGAGCTGGTAAAATCAGGATCGGTGGTGCTGGGAGCGTTCGTACGCCATCAGGGTCGGGAATGAGCAGCTGTCTCGTTTGAGAGATTCCACTTCCTCTCCCGTAACAAACGGAGTCTTGTGTTCAACCACAGCCATCCTCTCTAGCAGAGGCTTCAATGGGAGGGTCTATCAGGGCCTCTTTTTCGTGAGCACTAAAACTGTGACTCAACACAATTGCTGGGATGTTTTCTGAGGGATGATGAACTGCTGCTCTTGCAAACAACTGCAGACATGTTAGTGCTGCTGGTCAGAAAGGTTAGAGTAGAGAGGTCATAAAGACATGAAGACTAATGGATCTACTGTACATCATGTCGAAGGCTCTCACCTTTCTCTGGACAATCTAACCATAAATGAAGCAGCAGAAGTCCTATTGTTTTCTACCAAGAATCTGAACCCTGTGTTGCCACCACTGACCTTTAAATTGTCTACAGCAGTTGTACAGCAGCAGCAGCTGCAGTCCTCTGTCAGTGTCACAGCAGATCTGTCCATTCACTTTGACTCAGAAACTCTTCACAGAGCTCATGATGGACTAAAGGTGCAATTATGCAAAAAAGTAACAACATTTACAACTGTTTTCTACATAAGAACACAAAAGAAAACAATACAACCCAATAATACATCACAGTTTAGGCTCAAGCTTCAGCCTATCACATCTACTGGTTTTAAAATACACAACCTATTCGGAAGGTGCCTCAAAAAGTCTTGTCAATCCATCACAGTGCACCGGTGCACATTTGCCAACAAGATTTACTAAGCAACCAACCTCAACAGCTAATTTCACTTTAAAAAAACTGAAGAAGTTGGTTTTAAACTGACTTTGTAATTACAGCCAAAACAACAACAGCACCAAAAGAAAGCCACGTTCAGCTTCTTTTCCTCAAATATCATCATCTGTACAGTCCCAAAGGTTGTTTTCATCTGTATACTGTCCTTCAGACTGTCCATGAACCTGCATGTGAATGAACACTGTCCAGAGGAGTTTTTTTCTCTGGGAATGCAGTGGTATTTTAGTGCACATGACAAACCATTCCTGGAACGTGAACTGCTGTTGTCAGTGGGGCTGGGATTCAGACCTTCTTAGTGTTTTGATACCAAGTAAAATATTTCAATTTCATTTAATATGTCTTGTCAGATTTGATTTATCTATCAACTGATTCTGTAAAATGTTACAATCATACTCTTACTTATTGAAGTGACCTTGATGCTGTGAATTCACGTTATTCCTGTAAAACTGTCCCATGTCTTCATCTATTTAGTTCTTGTGGGTTGGACCTCCACCTGCCCACCTGCACAACAGCAGGTTCAGCCGAGTGGAACAGATTATCTCCTTCTTGTTTGTACAAGTCCCACATGCTCATCACACCAACATCAGGCCGAGGAGAGGAGACGGTTGAGTTAAACACACTGAAAAGAAAATAAAACCAGTGATTTTGAAAGTGCTGCTCTATGCTTTCAGTCAGGAACAAAGGTTACCAACGGATCAGAAGCAGCACATCACACACCATTTATTTGATGTTTGGGGGAGGGTAAATGGCTTATGCACAGTGTTTTTGATCCTGACTGTTTGAGTGCAGGTGTGCTCGGTGATTCTCTTTGTTTTCTGACCCATGAGGCCTTTAAACCTCTTCAAAAATCATCATGTGAGTTCAAAAACTTGCAGCGATCAAAGAGAAATTATTCAGTCTTCACTGCTAAAAAACATTCTTTTCTGAGAGGAGTCTACTGTCCATCGACTGATACTGATGTTAGAGACTAGTTCATTCAGCCTGCGTTACTTTGACCAGCCCAGCAGGCGTTGGCAACAGATGGAGAACAAACACAGACGTCTTTATCACTTCTTCTTTGTGTGAGACTGATTCTCTGTCCTGCAGGTTCTGATGTTTTTCTATTGTTACAGTCACACACTAACAGTTCAGTGTGCAGCAGACACTGGTATCAGGCCTTTGTTTTGTTTTGTTTTGGGAGATAAGCTCAGGGCGGCCGACTTAACGGATTAATAATTAACATTTAGAGGGAACTGCACTTTATGACCGAGGTTGAAGTGAGTAACCGTCTCATGTCACATGATCACCATCTGTATGTTTTTGAATGTGTCTGCCTCTAATCCAGCCTATAGAGACCATGAAGACAGACACAGCAGAGGAAGGACTCTGTTGCTGTTCAGCCAAATAGTACCTTTCAAAACCTTTTCATTTCAAAAACACCTGTCTGTCAGACTGCTAATTTGTCTGGAAGTTTTCCTCTTTGACATTACTGAGGACAGATGGAGTGCAGTCATTTTTAAACTCCAGGGGAAATTTACAGCTTCCAAAACCTTGCCTGGAGTCCGAAGGCAAGATTTATCTCTTCACATTCTCCAGCTGTCGCAGGACAAATCTTACAGTCGATTGTTAGAGAGCTTTCGCAAAACCAGCAGAAGAATTTGGGTCTCGGGGGTAAAGAAAAAAAAGTGAAAGCATTCAGCATGCTCCCCCGTGATGACAATGAGTGACAACACAATAGAAACAATGCACACACCAGTGTTTAGTGACAGACTGCTGTCTGGGAAACACAGTCAGGAGGAAGTCTGCGAGGGCAAATTGACCTTGAACCGACCAATCAGCTCCTGAAACCTTTGTGGAAAACCAATCAACACGAGGTGAGCAGCAAAGGTTATTTAGATTTGAATGACCGGACACACAGATTGAGAGCAGGGGATTGTGGGAACTGATAAGCTCACTGTATTGACTTTTGGAAAGGTCTGGGAAAGCCTCATTGGTCTCACACACACACACACACACACACACCAAAACAAACACACAAGGACAATCATTAAAGTCAAGTACACAAACACACACTGACAGAAACACACTCACATGTCGGTGTGAACTCAGTTATCTATGAAAACACATTTCACCAGGTCTCACTCACACTGTATCAACACGCAACTGTACACACTCACAACAATATACAAACACATGATCACATGCAAAACACATGACATAAACCCACAAAGCAACATTAGCATGACCATGCTAGCATGCTGCTAGCTTCAATGTTCTAGGCTGAAATATAGCATGTAACGTTTTGCATGTTAGCATGCTGTTTAGCATATATTGTTCGAAACTTCACATACATGCAATTAGCATTATTGCATGCTAACATAAGCAACTATACTGTACTGAACTGTGCATGGCTATCCATCTGATAGCAGTCGAGATGTTTCATACTGACCAGCTGACTAATGTTGCTAACCCTAGAAACCTATAGCATGGCTAAAAATGTCACTTGAGTTTCCATATTCAGTGTTTTAAATGGATTAGTCTGTTGTCATTATGTGCTGTAGATAGTGAACATGTGCAACCTAATTTCCTTTGAGATGTAACTTGCTTTAATGTTTTTCCATCAGTCTTTCTTTGAAAGCAGTTCTTTCCTGCTCTTATCTTTTGGAACCAAATTCCTCCTTAATCCACTTAGGACTGAAGTCTGTACTGTCAGACTGAGTTAGGAAAGGGTTTCTGAGCCTAACGTCTTTTTGTTTTGAAGGAAAATAGTTCAAGTTTTGTCAGAGTCTCAGGAGGTAGAAACTCTGTCAGTTGCTTTGGGTAAAATATTGTTAAACTGAATTTAAATTTGTGTCTACTTTACATGAAAAAAAAATCCTGGCGCCCACACAGTGAATGACGTCGCAGGCGGTAGCTCGATCTATAGTGAATACACATCATCTGTCATAATAACTGCAGCCTTCACTTCAGCTCCCCTTATTGAATTTCCAGACTTTAATACCCCTTAATTAGACGTTACATACCTCTTAACCACCCAGCTCAGTGAGCAGTGCCACATATTATTCTACCCTAAACAGAGAGCGTCTGCTGAAGCCTGGAATTCATGATACATGACATGTAATTTCATCAGAGGGGAGAGAAGGTTTTTCCAAACTCTAATCTGAATGAGCTGAAGGTGGTGTGTGATGGTTTTTGTCAAACATCACCCTCATTGTGCTGCAGTCAAACCAGTGTGAGCAAAAAGGAGGATTACATAAATGTAGTGTGGAAAAAGTCGAATTATATGTAGAGTCAAACCATATTTTAACATAAAACATTCCACAGTCCAAAGTTCACTAGATGATCAAGTGGTTTGACAGGTACAAAATCTTAACTTCTACTACACTAACTTGCACAAACTTTAACATTAATTAACAATTAATTAAACATTAATTTTCTGCCAAAGTTACGTAATTTGTGGAACAGTTTCAAAACTATCTCCATATTCAAGCATGCTCTGACAACCAAGAGCAGACAGTTATCTTGTTATCAGAGCAAATAATGGATCCTAAAACTGTTTGTCTTTGCAACTGCATCCCAACACACACTTAAAATAGTCTACAAGTTCATCTTTGATCCTTGTAAGAGAGCGTAAGTGTATTAGAAAGCTTCTGGTGTTGGCCCTTAAATATGAGGAAAAACCCACTCAACTGAGATCCCATGAAAACAAAACCAAACCATGACCAACAACAAATACAACATGTTAGCTTGTGGAAAATGCTCCACAACATGGGGAAGAAAATCACAGAGGGGGAAAATTTACCATTCAAGAAGACGCAGAAAAAGAAAGATTTCACACAGCAGAGGACATTATCCCTCCAGTCTGTGGTTCCTTGATGTGGCAGCAGAACAACAGGGCCCAATCACAGCCTAATCACACCCACTCGGTTTGTGAGTGAGACACAGAAAAGCCAAATTCCAGTTTTTCTGCTGCAGGAATGAATGTGAAACACGGCTGTTCGCTTGTTCGGCCTTAAATGAAACCATGTGTGTGGCAGGAGTTCTGTTGCCACATCCGGCCAAGTGAAGGCTCTCTCTGAATATTCAGGCATTTTTTCATAATCCAGTGAAAGGTGAATTTTTTTCCCTACTCTTTATTAAAACATGCTGTGGGTGTATTTTGGATCATTTATGATGCTGAAACTTCCTCTCAGTAAATCACTTTGAAGTCAAGAGTCATTGTTTAAAGATGTATTTTTAATGTGAGTTAGGACAGAAGCTGTCACTCAGCACAAAAACAAACCTATGAGACTGTGTCGGTGTTTATATGGATGAACAGAGTGACTCATTGTACTGTAGGAGAGAGGAAGTCAGTGGTTGGTTGGTTGTGGAGATCGTATTCAGGGCGACTGATGATGATGATGATGGAGAAAGGAGGACTGTGGTTATCACTGCAACAGACAACTGTAAACACACACACACACACACACACGAATACAACTACATTAAGTTCACACACATGCTCTGTTGTGGATGATCTGTGACTAATTGCTATCACATGAACGTAAAGCGGCAGCCATAAAACACGCATGGACCAGTTCACAGCAGCCAATCAGACGCTGCGAGGAGTTGCTGACTAGACAGACTTAAACGTTGTTGATTAGTGTTTCATGGGCTGACTACCGGCTTTATACAAAGTCTGTGGATGAAGCTGGTTTTATGAGGTGTTTATAGAACTATTGCACAAATATTCCTGTTTACATACAAACAAAGTCTGATTAATGATCAGATCTTTGTGGTTATTTTTGTCCACATTTCGCTTATTTTCAGATGTTAAACATTTTGTTTCCTTGTACGCACGCCAACCCTAACGTTACAAAAAATCTAACAAAACGTCCTAATTTGATCCAGGGAGAGGGGACTTTGGCATATCACAGTCACTGCAAACAGAAGGACTGAGTGAGTGAAAGCAGACCATTGCTGGACACTGCACTAACAAAGACAGTGAAGAAGAGGACTGCAAGCTGCGAAACATACCAAACACTTACTCAGTTTACAGTCTTTTCATCAACACACAAAAACGGTCTAGTACAGCTTTTGTAAACTTGGAAGGAAAGTATGCTAGCCACCTGGCCTATGCAGATTGGCCAGGTTAGGCTAAGATAGGCTAAGCTAGTAGAAACTACAGTTAATTGAATAAAGAAAAAAAACAAGAAGCTAATATGATGCTCTGCTGGGATAACCCAACATGTTAAATCCAGTCTTTAGTTGACCTTTCGACATCAAAATGCAGATGTACATTGCAGCTATTGACAGGCTCATGCCGATCACGTCTGCTGCTCCAACATCCCAACTTCCTTCTTATACGTAACAGAACAGAATCCTCATTGCTGCTTTTTTCTTTGAAGATCCTCCAAAGAGCAGAGCCTTTTCCAACAGATCTGATTCTACTATTCCCTGACTGGCAGCGGGACTGAACTGTTCGTCCTGACTAGGCCCGATTGAAGGACCAAATGTAAATATGGTAAGCTTGTCTGTTAACATCCTCAGTGAAAAGAGGGTACACAGCTGGAGTACTTCAGAGACCAAATCCAAGAAGGGCGACTGCTGAAACAGACTGGTTTGAACTGAATTTACTCAGCTGCCGTGGATCACTGCAGCAGGAAAACTCACCCACTACCACAGGAAACGTGAAATTAAAAAAATACATTACAGTGAAACCTAATGTCTCTTTCAAAACACTGAAAATATTTAGCTAATAGCTTTAGTTACTGCCTTTGCCACAGAGTCCCTGCAAACAGTTTCAGTGCTAACGGTCGAACCAAAACCAAAGACGAGACCTGAAATGAGGGGCAGATGTAAAACCAGTAACAGCAAAATCCACATGTGAAATCTATATGAATTCAACAGGCATATTTATGACAGGACTGTTACAACTTAAAGCTTTTTTTAGATCACCATGGGGTATTTATTCTACTTTTCCCCAAAGTGGAAGTCAAGTGTTGAAGAATCCAGCTGCTCTGAAGTGACAAAGCTTCAGGAGACAAAGGGAAGAGTTGAGGTGAAGTTCACAGTAGATCTCAAAGAACAAAAAAATGGAATGATTACAGCTATAGACGGCTGCCATTAGGCTCCAGAAGCACTGTTTTATCTTGATATAGCCAGTACAGAAATAACTACACTCATTCATAAAGTCTAGTTTCACTCATGAAAATCATTTTAAATGTTTCCTCTACAAAGTTGGAAACATAAAAAGAAAGAAAAGAAAACAGTGAGTTTAAAAATGGGAAATGGACAAAGGGAACTCTGTTTTGTAAAATTCATCCACTGACCACAGGATCAACTTTTAACAAGCTTCCCTCTCGTCCCTCTGCTTACTCTCTGCTCCTGCGCCTTATTTTACCGACGATGACTTCAACATTAGCTCAGAGCCGCTGTGGTCGGAATATATTTAGAGCCCAGACTCAACTTAGAGATGGTCAACATTTAGAAAGCAAGAGTGTGGTTGGATTTTTTTTTTCTCTCGAGTGGTGTGTGTGAGTGGGAGTTCAGGCAGGGACAGTTTCCTCAGAACTACTCTTCTCAGCCAGAACCTGAACTGTTTCTAACACATACAGAGTCAGCTTGTTGCCAGAGATGATTCAAATTGAGCCTTCTCCTCACTTTGCTGCCTGCTGCAAACATCCATCACTCTTGACAACAACTGAGGTTAAAAAAAGGATAAACAGAGATTATTTAGATTATTTTACCATTAATGAACACTTCAGTTAAACTGGATTCATATTTTCTCAGCCAGCCAAAACAGATTAATCATCCAAAAATCATCACTCTCAAGATACTTCAGAGGACAGTTCTGGACTTATTATTAAGCACTTCGAAGGAACACATCCATGTGTTTGCCTTAGCTTCCCAGAACTGCCCAAAGAGTGTTTACCGAGCTGCTATGGCTCCAGTCTGGTAAAATTTCAGCAACTAAACCATTTGTGGTCCAGGTTAAAAGAAGCAAACGCTGACTGCCTGAGCAGACGAGATGTGAACTGTCTTCAGTGTTAAAGACAGATAATCGTCTCTGAAGCACAGTCTCTGAGTGCCATGACCTTTGATTGGTTGTTGGTTAGTGAATTTTTGGTTGCTTGAAGGTAGCTGATGGTCACATGAAGCACCAAGTCAGTGCTGTAAAAGCACAATGGGATTTGGGGAAAAAATGAAAACCCTTAGAGATATATGATATTTCTAAGTAAAGTAGTATGCAGCAGCATAAATGGAAAACTTTACAAAGATTAATAAGTCACTCTGCACTTAAAAGAGAATAAAAAGGCTCACGGCCACGTTAACAACATGAAACACCTGGTAGGTTTGAATTATTAACAAAGCAATTGTCAGGAGGGGTCAGAGGTCACATCACTCAGCACACTCTGGTGTCAGAGAGTGGGCGGGAGCAGAGGTGTTGACTGGTGGCTCCACAGGAAGCAGCTGCTCATCGGCTGAATGTCCTCCTGCTGACAGTGATCAGGTTATCAGGAAACATCCAGCACAAAGAGACGCCTCCGCCAGGAGGGAAAAAAAAGTGACACTGAATCAAAAGGATGGTACGAAGACTGTGGGCCAATTTAAGAGCCAGTTCAACCAAATTTTCAGCAAACCTTTTAAGCCTTTAACAAATGGGGGGAACAACACTTCCCACGCTGAATTCTCAAAACTTCAGAGACATCAAGTTTTGGGAGATGAAGCTCTCAGTATCCTCCTCAGCTGCTTTGTGGATAATTAAAAGGCATGCTCTTGTGGATCTGGAGAGCAGCTGTAGGGTGGATCCATGTGAATTTGCAGCTGACTCGAGAGAGACTTGGAAGCATTTTTTTTTTTTTTTTTTTTTTTTGGTTGGACAACAATCAAACTGCCAGGGGGAAAACGGAGACGGACGGTTTCATGAGCTGTGAGAGAACAAGTAAAGGTCCAGCTCTGTAAATGAGACAGAAAACACTGCTGCAGAGGAGTGTTGTCACTGTGGTGAGACGCAACATGGCTACAAACACACCAGATTATGAAGGAGATGCTAATTTGTCAACAAGCTAAATACGTTTGCTGCATGAGGGGCCTGTTTTACTGATCTGACAATGTCTAAAACAACCATGAAGACCTTTAGTTTACAATAAGAGGTCCAACCTTCAAATAAATACCATTTTCTCAACTGTTGATTTGACTGAATTGTTATTCTTGAACCATTCCTGTGGTTTAATTGGGGTGGGCAGGACTTGGTTTTATTCTCATACCAAGTAATCCCATTTCCCAGTTCCAATTATTGTTGGCAGAATTGTAGATATGTAGAAATATCTTGTGTTGTTGGCAGATTGTTTAAAGATTTGTCAGCTGTCTGTGTTTCACCTGAGTCTAAATGACAGATGAAATGACTGTATGTGCATTGGAAGTGAACCAGGAGCAGAGAAGACATGACTCTGAGTGTCACAGCTGATCCCTGCAGCGTGAAACTGCTCTAATAACAGTTTTCTCTCAGCCCAGCGCCGTCATTATCACACTGCTGGAACGTTTACTTTCTCATCTCACTTGTGGAGGTGGACACCGTCCAACAGCTCTCTGTCACTGACAACAGCTCAGACCATGTGTCTACACTCTGACATATTCAGTTTAAGCCACAATGAAGGAAGCATGAAGAAATTTCACAGTGACTGAACATTTGCTGTCTCTGGTGTATCCTTCCTGTCTGTATAACTTCTACAGAACTGTTGGTATCATATAATCTGTCGGCTGAAAATCTTTTCAGGAACAAACTCCCAAACTCTGACCATTTTAAAAATACCTGATGCTGATGCCTTTTACTCAACATAAGGTCCCTTTTTTCAGTAAATCTAATTGCTCAATCATCCATATATTTGCTCATGGCCTTCTATGAGTCTGAACATGTTTGCCAAAACTCTTTGTGGATGGATCTGTAGGATTTGGTAATGAATCCTGGCTGACTCAGCAGGGTGTGTGAGGATTCACTGTCTTGCGGCCATGTCACGACCGGCTGACTTTAAACTTGAGGTTAATAAAACCTTGAAATCCCTGGAGACACTTCAGTCCAAACAAGGAGATGCTGTTGTTGCTGTCAGTACGTCCATGTGACTGTGACGAGTCCGCACTGATCGTTTCCTTCCACTGGAGCATTATTAGACATCGTATCATAAAAACATGACAAGTGGGGTTTAGGTTACACTAGAACTTTCTGAGACAAATGTAAACATGTGACGCGACTTTGACTTGAAGTGCCATTTTAAATGTTTATCTGAAGACAAGGTTATAAATATTCACTCTGTATGGATAGTGTTTTGATGTTGAGGGTCTGAATCACCACGGACTAATAATCAGTGATTAATACTGTCAGTCATCAAAACATGCTACAACCTGAATGACATTATAACTATTTCTTCAAATAAAACAGTGGGATAATTACATTATTTAGCAGATTGTAGCCATGTGTACAGAACCTTTCAATCATGTTTTAACAAGCTGCCACTGCAGTGCTGTATTTTACTACACATCTGTTTATATTAACAGTGTCAAATGGGTGTGACACAAGATTAAACCTTTCCTCAGAAGAAGCATCAACCTTAGAAAACCCACCATCAACATACAAAGACTTTCTCAGAGAGGTTCCATTCATATAATAAAATGACCAATAAATGTGACAAACCTCTGAAACACAACTACCACCAATGCATGACAAATGTTGATTGATTTGTAATGAACAATACAGATGTCACTCCAGAGCTTTAGAGTCTCCATGAATAATTCGGTCACCTGCACTGAGGACAGAGGATCGGTGTGCAAACATTCACCTTTCTCCAGCTTTCCATCAACCAACAAATCTTTAAGTATTCATCAGAACCTGCTGATGAATTCCTGATGACAGCAAACACAACAGACAGTGAGTGCTGCAGATGACTCACTGTGTGTCTCATTAACTATTCTACAGCTCTCATTATGTTGTTCTGGTAACTCGCTCGAATAACTGACTCTTGATTCACACTGTACGCTGATGACACAGTGGATTCATGGTGAGGCCAGTGTTCATGACTCAGTGTTCAGTGCTGTAAATAAACTGCACAACAAAGACAGAATCCAGTACTTTGAAATGGGTCAATTCCTCATGACGTATTTAGTGTCTGACATGAAATTGCTCCATTTTCTTCTTTGGTGCTTTAACATGAGCAACAAATCTTTACATCTGGATCAGCCTATATATGTCCAAATGCAATTTCAATGCTCAGTAACTAATTTAGAGCCCAGCAACATGTCTTAGTTCTCATTTATGATACTCAAAATACCTTCAGCTACCAAGACGACACTAACTGCTCCAGTGAGGAAGCAGCTCAGTCACCAGCAGCAGCAGACTTGAAGCTTCAAGCGTGTGAGTAAATAGCATGTGAATAAATATGAATACAGAGCAAGCCAGCATTGGAAAGAGCATGCATGCTTAGCAAACCACACTGTGTAATTACCGACTGAAAATAATCAAAAAGAAACAATGCGCAATGAATCAAATTCACGAAGAGAAAACAAATGTGAAAAGGTCATGTGTCTTTAAGGTCAGACTGGAATTCAGCGACTCCCCCTGAATATTTGTTACAGGCTGATGTAAAAAACAGGTGTTTGTATTTAGCTTTGTGTTTAGCTTTGACCTTGCTGACTCTGAAGGAACATGAACTACTTACTGTTGCACCTCAGCCAGGTGTAAAACATTTCTGACTGTGTCCTTTTAAGGTCACACTGCAGGACCGTCGTAACTGGCTGACGAGATTATCCTGTAACAGAAGCGACTGCAGTGTATTTCTGCCCGACTTTGGAGGAATCAATCCTCAAAAATCTTCCTCACAACCCTCAGTTCCCATAATCCACAGCATGCCATGCATGAGACTTGTCACCCAAATACTCCACCAAAATATGTGAAAATATGTTTGAATATGAGGCTTCTCTCTCAGAAAACATCAACATATTTGGGCAAATATGAGCATATAGAGAAGTCCATCATGCTGCTGGACTGGTTTTAGACGTTCACACTTCTTTTTTTTTACTGTGAATCTGGGTCACCATCAGAATCAAATATAGCTTTAACTACAGCTGCCAACTTCCATGTGAGGTGGAAATGAAAGAGCCAATCCAAGGCCCCTGAGGTAGTCTTGGCTCTTCTGCTACGTTCATGTCATATTGAAGTTATTGTAATGATCTGATTCTGAGTTGTAAATAACACTGACACCAGCTTCCAAGTTGGAATTATGAATGAGAAACTGAGACTTTTCTTAAAGCTGCAAATCAAGTGAATCAGGCCTCACGTCATTCAGGGTGATTAAACCTGAACTTAATAGATATGATGGTCAATGCACAGTATTTTCAATTATATATTTACCATCCACCTCAGATGATGTGATTGCAGCATGAGGCCCACCGAGTCACAGCTTTCATACCAGTCTTCACAATCGCACAAATACATCCACACTTTTCTGCAACTCTGCGACTTTCTTGCAGATCTGGCACAAATTACACTGTTGGTCTGTGGTGCCCCTGACCCCATCACTTCCTCCTCTGTCTGCTTCAAAAAACAAACTGCCGACCAGATAGTAAACACGGCTTTTTGTAGATTTGTCCACAGTGAACTTTAAAACGTTTCAAGAGCACTGGTGACTGCCACAAGGAAAGCTGTACAGTTAAAAAACAGTTAATGTTCTTGCTGATCCCAGAGTCTCGGTGCAGTCCAGCCACCTGCACACTGGGACCTTTTGCACCCTCACTTTTTCTTTAGCTAAAGAACTCTTGGTTCTCTTTGAATTGGCTTGTCATTCAAACATCGGTGCCAGCACCTGGTCGCTGGCCCAGCTACAGACAACTGAGAAGATGCTTTTGGCTTTCTGCTAACAGGACAGCCACATGAAACAACAAAAGGCGTAAAAAACAACTTGAGCTCCGAGACATTTTTAACCCCCCAACTAGAACATAAACACTTCTATCCTGTGCATGCAAGAAAGATGAACATGTTCAAAAGAGAATTGAAGAAGCCCTTTGAAAACAAACAGCTTTGAAGTGAAGAAATTCTAACTTACTTTTCCTGTCTGGACCCACGTCTTTGTCAACTGCCTTCCTGCCTTTCAATGGGAATATTTCTATGCAGGCGGCGGCCATTTTGGTTCAGTCTCATGCCAGTTAGCCCAGAACACAGATGTGTCCAACATTTTAGAGGGCCACAAGGTGGATCCATGTGGACTGATGTAGGTAAAGAAAAAGACTTTGGCTGTTGACGTGGTCTTTTAGTTGCCACAGTATTTAATTGTCCCATGGAGCTGTTTAAAGGCCAATCAGGCCAGGTTTATCAGAGCAACTTGCAGTTGTGAAAGTAGCAGCAGAGTCCAGCTGTAAAGAGCAACAACTAAAACTAAATTCCCTTTTTCATTTGTTTTTCTGAATGAGGAGGCGCTTTCAAGCTGTTTCTGGTTTATAGAACAAAGCGACTGTGAATCCCACAAGCCCAGGCTGTAATCTCAGTTATGCTTGCTGGGCAGCTTCCTTGTTTTCTCCTCACTGAGTCAAACATGCAACATCCACAGAAAAAAAGGCAGTGGGGTTTTGTCTGCCATTTTTAGTCAGGCATTTCTGGGAGGGGGGCCTCTGTGGCCTGGGACATAGGCTGGTTTGGTTTCAAAGGAGAGATGTGGGCCGTTCAGCCATGTCTGCTTTTTTGTTTCACCTTTAGGAGGTGACACTTTGGCTTCTACTACTGTCGGTCAGCAGGATATCATAACACCTGTGGATGTTCTGCAGTGAAACCTTAAGGACAGATCAGACCTAGGTCAAGAAATAATTGATTACATTTTGGTTTTTAAGTGAATATGTGATTTCTGGCCCTGGATGATTATTGTTTTGTTGCTAAAATCAAGAGATGAAGGAGAATCTGTTGGATTCTTGGGAGGAAGTCAAAAATCACTTCACACTTCACTGTGTTACCTGCATTAATTTCCTGCTGAGCACCTCACAAACACAAAGACCGACTGCACCACCATTACTGTGTTTATCCCATCACAAACACTGAATATCACCACTGTGTATGTATCGTCTACTTCTGCTTGTAACCAAACAGAATATACTTTCCAGATTTCATGAAGCCAGACCACAGGAAATCCAGCTCCTGATTAAATAAAGCCACGATATTTTCCTGTCCAAGAGCTATTGGTCAGAGGAGGATCAATGCTGGGCTGTCTGCACGATGCACTGGAGAGTCTTTATTTTTTATTGAAGGACAGAGAAGTTGAAAAAAAGGGTTGAGAAAGGAGAAAAATATCTGGTTGGTTGAATGTAAAAATCCAAAGGACTTTTAAACATGATCAAAACATCAGAAAAAGTTAAACTATGCAGTAAAACTAGTTTCTGAATTAATCAAATCTCCTGTCTGTGAGTCATTAGCCACCACAATAATACATGAAAAGCGTTTCGTCTCAGCCGCTGTCTGAAGCAAACAAACCAAATCAAACTCACGTGAGGGAAGGAACTCAGAATTCAAAGGAGGAAACTAAACTTTGCAAAGTCTCTTGAACTTTCTGAGGATCTGCAGCTCAGGATCAACAATGACCTGATGCTGAACTAACTGAGCTTAGACCAGTTTCCACCTCTAAAGACCACTTAGGCCCATAAAGGAGGGAAATGACCAAACTCCCCTCGCTAAAGCCCACCTGACCTACTTTCTTCTACTCTGTGTGTGTGTGTGAGTGTGTGCATGAGAGAATGTGAGTGTGTGTTAAAGACATTGTCTTTGTGAAAGCGAGAGTGGTCAAAAAGTGTGTGCATGTACAATTACATGTATTAAGTGTGCTTTGGGGAGGTGTACTTGCAGGATGTGTGGTTGTGTGTGTTAGGGGCTGGCAGCTGAGGGCAGACCCGCCATGTGTTGCCCAGCTGTGGTCGCCTGGCGCTGGTTTTGCAGACTCGTAGCGAAGGGAACGGGCAGAATATAAATACTGTCTTCCCCTCTCTGCCTTTCTTCTGAGACAAACAACAGACGCCTTGTTGTACAACAAAAGGGGCAGTTTTACCCTGAGAGACACACTGTGTGGCTGCACAAATTAAAGCAGTAGTTCACTGTGACCTGGACGTATCTGCAGTCAGTTAAAGGTGGGCAAAAGCTGGGTATTGTTCCAGCTCTGGGAAAATCAAACCCCAATTTTGACACTGTTTATGTTTGTCATTTTTTCAGTAATAGCCACTGAATTTATTGAAATCATTTAATCACCTCTGTATATAGTAGTTTTATTCAGTTTCAACTCCTCTCCTGACACCATATCAGAGCTGTGTTACATTAGTGACGAAGTAAACCAAACAAGTCCTTCTGCTGCTGTTTCACATTAAAAGCATTCAACTGGGGAAACATGGGATGGCTCTAATTGTGAAGCCGTCACAGGAAACTCAGAGAGACAATAATACTACAGATGTCTGTGGAGATTCTCAGTCATAAAGGCCTTTTTTTTATTCCAAGAAGGATTGAATTAAAAGCAACTGGACTTGCTTGTTCACTTGCAAAATCCTTGTTTTCACCAGCAGAGCCTTTCTGCTCAGAGCTATAATGAAATATGAAGTTAAGCTTCTGTTAATGCAACATAACACCTACTTCCTCTGCCACTTGCCAACCATTATTAGTGACCAATTTTTCTTTATTCAGCTGTCTTGAAAAAATCCAGCATGCCATAGCCTATACTCAATCAAAATAAGATTTTCCTCTTATCTCGTTCAGTCCCCATTGACCTACATTTTCACATTCTGCCTTTAATTTTTGAATTAGCTCTATCTCAGACAGATCAGAGTTTAGGAAACCAGCCTTGATCTTCAGGTATAAAATCCCTTTGAAGCAGTCTGACCCAGTAAACTGCAGAGATAGCCTTGTTTATTCTGGCTCGGGCTGTTTGCTCAGTTCAGTGTGAGAAAGGCTTGGTCCTGGGATAAGTTTCAACCCTCAGAGCTTTTAACTTCCTCTAATGACTCTATGGCTTTTTTGGAAAAGTGTCAAGTCACTGAGTGCACTCGCAAAGACAATCTAATAACTCTGGTGGCTTGGCCGGTGAGGAACTGGGTTAAGTGGCGAGGCGAGGGTGGAATTAGAGAAGAATTACTCTGCAGTGCATGTGTAAACAAACTGAAAGGGTCTGTTTTAGCACAGTAGTAGAAGTGTATTTAAACCACCATATTTCACACAAAGTAATGAGAAAGTTGTCCTCTGGGACACACATAACCTGAGAGATCAGACTGAAAAGGTAGAAAGGAGTGGACTCTCCACAGCTGCTAAAACTACTACAGTTCTTGAGGCTAACTCAGGGGCACTTTGGTGGACACACTGATTCATCAGCACTTCAAAAAGTTCACTTAAAACAAGAAGACCAGGCTTGATTTAGTGGATCTTAAAATGATAATAATTGATCAAATCTACTCATTTACCACCTACGGAATTTCAAAATGTGGCTCAACATTGAGAGGATGGCTCCATGTTTCAAGGAACAAAGACTGCGTATTTTCAGCTCAGGAACCACTTGAAACCACGTCGAGCTAAAGGCGTCCAGAGTTTAATCCAACAAACCCAACAAAAACACACTGTTTATTCATCGGCCAACATTCCTCACACCAGAGCGGGATGACAACAGGCCACATACGTCTGATTTACAACATCACAGTACATCAGACCTGCAAAGTGTGCCAAAACTACCACACTCTATTTCTTTGTAATTTGTCTGACTCAAGAGGTTACACTGAAGTCCTTCTTCAGTCTGTTGAGCGTCCCAGTGAGCACCGATTTGTTCACTTAAAAGGAAACATCTAGGTGAAACAGACTG